>NC_089203.1:17162614-17370114 GCF_963930695.1 Labrus bergylta | reverse complement strand
CGGTCCATTTGTCATTTGCAAATCATAATTCAGGATGTGTGTTTGGGGAGGGCTGGCTGGAGGGTACGAGCGACGCCTGTTATCCTCATTGTTGTCTTCTGCACACACACTCACTAGAAAACAAACCCCTGCTGGAAATGCTGACATATCTCCATCCTAATCTGGGGAGCATGGCCTCTTTGCAGGCTGCCTGAGTCATAAGAGGACCCTTTTAGCTTCATGATAAACTCTCAGGTCTGCTCATTTGGGAAGCTGCATGCTAATCCCCCCCCCCCCCCCCGTTTCATCTGTCTGTCTGTCTGTGTGCTGGAAGCAGCTTGGCTCTACACTGACACCATTTGGTGCAGCAGTGAAAGGAGTGAAGGATTCTCATTAAAGCACTTGAGCAGATTATTTGCCATTTGATCAATGACTAGGTTTACACAGGAATCCTAAAATGAAATTGGATTTTCAACCATATGTGAGCCAGATGGCAGAGTTTGTCCATGTTCATCCCGCTAAGCACAGATCAGATCTGAGGGTTACAAAGAGGTTTATCATTAGATTTATGTATTTATTTTGCTCTCTGCGTAAATCCGACCCTCAGAGTGACACTTTGCGCTAGGTTGCAGATGGCTTGATCATTTCTTTGATTCTTTACGTCAGTACTAAATCTTAAATACATTTTCCACATTTACTAGGAATCTGAACTCCTATTTTTATGCCCTACATTCACCTTGACTCAGCGCTGATATTCCACATTTTACGATTGCCTGATATCCAACAGCTTCCTCTTTTTGCCTTTAAGCATGAATTACATAAAAGTGATCAATTGAGAAAGTTTGAGTGAGAGAACTTAGATAAGAGATGATCAGAAGGACGGGTAGGAACACTGAACATGTGAAGTTAATCTCTGAAAGGTTTATTGAAGACAAGATGAACAACGTATCGCTCCACAGTTAAATGCTGGAGTGAAATTTACATTGAAGTGTTTTTACGTTTTCCAGTTCTGCTCCATTTCGATATTATTTCCTTTGTTTAATTACACATACCAACCTTCATATTTTAAAATATGACTGTCCTCCTAAAATGTATATTGATAGTCCTATATTTCTGATGGCTTCATCTGTAATAGTGTTTGCAAGCACACAGCAGAACTGTTATTAAAAAATAAATGGCAAACACTCCACACTACTGTTGGTTAAGAATGAAAATGAAGTCCAAAAAGAAAACTAAAGCTTTATATTTACATTTCCTTTGATTCTGAGCATTTTGTCCTTGACAAGGACATACATAATGATAAAGACGTTTCCAAGGAGTGGAAGCTTGCCTGTTAAATTGCTGAATTGCTTTAGCCACAGTTACTACAGTTTATGTTGCACTGGTAAATCAGTTTGCCGATTGGCATATAGTTAAACATTATGTTGACTAACTGCAGTAGCTTTATGTTTGAAGTTAGTGACATCCAGTTTTTCACCCCATTGGGGATGTGATCATTCTATAAAAACAGACAAGATGTTTGGCTGAAAGGCTGAATATGCTGGGTAAAGAGCCCAGAACTAAGCTTTTTCAATCTGCCTTTTTCTGTCTGGTAGACATGAGGTGCAATAATAACTCTTTGATGTGCTAGCAACAGAATAAAACACAGGCATTTTACAAGCATTTAAGCACTGGGTTGCATATTATGGCTCCTCTTTTTCCCCTCAAGTGGGCCTGTTTTGAAGAGTGAGACATTTGACTCTGTCTGTGTAGAATCATTATTCCTTTGTGCAAAGAAAAAACTAAGGCGCTGAAAAAACAAATAAGCCACAGTTGTAAAAAGAAAAATACATCTGAACATATTCTGTGTTCTTATCACTTTGGTGTAGTCCGTTTAATTTGAAGTTGTCTGATAATGTTGCACAGCATTTTGTCAGTGAAGGGGCTCCATAGAGACGCAGTTCATTCCTCCACATCTTGCACACACTAGAAATCATTTACTGGAGAGTTTATTTATTCATGTATTCTAAACTAGTTGAAGGAAAACCTTTTTACTTAAAAAGCCGGACATACAAAACCATTACAAGTGTTTGCCAGGAGCATATTGTATAAAACTGTTTTTTTGAATTGAGAGTGAACTGCAGTTTTTTTCTCAGGCTGCTGCCATGTCTGCACTCGAGTGTTGATTGTCTGGAGGGCAGAGAAGATCTCAGTCTAATAGGCCCATGCATGTTTTATTAAGAAGAGAATTAGCTGTATCTTCAGTGATTGTAGATGTTACGGCCATTCTCCAGGCTCAGCTTTACTTTACAGTCCAATTTGTATTCAGCTTGACATTTCACTTGTGTCCCCAAAGACGTCTCTCAATGCTGTGCACGTAGCTTTGCAAAAACACACAACCACTTTAAAATATTTAAACATAAGTATTTATTTTTCTTTTTATAAAAAACACAAAAAAACCCATCTTATTTTATCATTTATCATTTTTTCAAGATAATACCACTAAGAGTATTGTAAGGGTGGTGATTTGTGTACGACCATTGATCTTCCTCATTCGACTTTCTCCTGCTCACCTCTGCTCTCACCCTCCTCAACACTCTGCTGATTGGTCAGTGCTGCGTCCCCTGCCTGTTCTGTGTTTGCTTGGCCTCGCTCTCCCTCCCACAGGACAGTGGAGGTGTTCTGGTTGGAACTCAGGCGGGGAGGAGTTTTGTTATCACCTGGACTGAATGACTGAGAAACTCCAGAGCCTCCTCTGGTCAGCCCGAGCCCCCAGCCGTGACGTGATCCCAGTTTACGACGGCCCCCAGAGCCAGAGCGCATGGTTGGAGTCCCGGGAACGGAGATTTCTGGATCTGCTTGTGACAGAGCTCTTCTCATCGGAGAGGGAGATACTGGAGCACTGCGGGGGTCTGAAACAGCAGGTAAGTTCAGGGGTAAAGAAACGGTTTTCATAAATCTTTCTTTGCACTTAGGGACTCTGACAGTGGATGGTGTAGAGATAAATGAAGGGTAATCATTGTGGCAAAGATGACAGATCAGGATTGTGATTAATGAGAGGTTAGTGGTTCAACTCCAGGCTTCCTCTGTTTGCTGAGCAAATCGTTTGAGCTAAACTTTGAACTTCTAAAATGGGCTCCTAACTGCCCGACGGCTCCCTCAACCACAGGCCGGGGATTGTGTGAACTGCTTCATGGGAAAAATGATGAAAACTTGCTGAAGCGAACATTATAAACCTTCATTAAAAACCCTCGTTTAGCATTCATAAATAGTATTCAATCAATCTTTAAAAGCTGAAGTGTTGAGTATATATTCATATACTCATAAACTGTAATCCACCTCCAATTCTTCAAGTAATAGTTTTATCATAATACAATTGCTAACCCATTTATGGAGAGATTTTTTTCACTTTGCATTTATGAAAAAGACTTCATCTTTAATTTCAACTGAATTGTCCCACAGGAAAATAAGTGTAGCAGCAGGTGTAAAATGAAAAGGAGTATGGATTTAAAGAGTAATGTGGGGAAAACAGCACTAACATTTCTGAAAGAGCAACACAAAAAACATTGAACTTATTTAACAAGACAAGATCATCTTTATACAAGAGCAACAGTGCTGAGTGGGTTTTCAATCTGACTGCCGCGTTTCAATAGAGTCAGTGCAAGGTTTGATTGAACTTTAAAATATTGTATTTCAAATGTGAAACATTAAGACATTGGTAAAATTGCATAAATAAGGTGATGGATTTTATATTGAAAAATGCCACCTAATTAACTTAAATGTAAATTATATTACATCTAAAACAAAAAAATAACAACTAGTGAAATGATAAATAAATTCAGACCTAAAGCCTTAGGTTAGTGAGATCTTTTTTAACTCGTGTGCCAGAACCAGGGTCTGTTCAGAGCATGTGGAATAACAGCCACAGCCAAACGACTGACCTGAGAGCAGTGGTTAGGGTCAAGTTAACCTTCCATTAGGCTTAGGTTAAGTTCAGGGTTAAATGTAGGCGTGATGGTTTGAGAAATGTCACCAAACATAGAAGATTGGAAGTAGTGTAGTGTGTGCTAAATGTGTATGTTTGCTCACAATCTGTGTGTAAAACCAGCTTTATGTAATTTATTAAGAGCAATTACCCTGGGATTTGAGTTCATTTTGCTTGTGCATGTTTGCTACATGCATCATATTCTGGATGACACAAATGCTGTGTGGTGGAGGAATGGAGTTTTTCTACTTGGTATACAGGCTCAATAAAACCACCAGCGCCCTTGCTAAGTAACAGACAAGAGCTCGGTTCTCCCAGATGACACACAGCTTAAGAAAGCAGAGTTTTTGATGAAAGAAAACACAAAGGAATGAAAAATTAAATTAAATGGGGACAATAATAGTATCATTAAGAGTGCAAAAAGATCAGAATGCAGGTTGAGGCCTGAATCTTGGCTTTGTAAACGCCTGCACCCCCCACCCCCTTCCTCCCTTATCCATTAAATTCATTCAGCCGTCGCGGTGCATAAAAAGAGAATGAAGCCTCCCAAATTTTTCCCTTTCAACATGTGGTTAGCAGAGAAAACCTGCCTCAATAAGTCTTGGTGCTCTGCAGGGGGAGATCTAAGCAGTATCAATGCTGACCACACTTGGTAGTCATGAGATGATTTGTATGCATGCCTGTAGCCTCGCTTGATGGGATGAGCATGTGAGCATATCTTTGAGAAAACCAGTCGGCTGCTGTTTGTGAGAGGTAGTGTGCTAGTCTGTGTGTATGTGTGGTCTCACCAGGCTGAGGTGTGTGTGTGTCGGATGTAAGTTCAGGGCTGTCCGCCAGGTTTTCCACGCTGCCCGCGGCGGTGAAGAGGGCACGTCCCTCTTTCCCTCCTCCTCCGCGGGGTTTGATTAGCTTCTTCATCCTGTCTGCAATCCAGTTAGATTTCCTACGAGGGCACAGAGTATAGAGACCATTTACAAAGAGGGATGAGGTGGGAGAGTGTGTGTGTGTGTGTGTGCATTTGTGAACACACGAACAAAAGCAAAATGCCCTGATTTGTAAGAGAACAGTAGGAGGATGCCAAGTGTCACAACAGATGATTCTTATTCACACGAATGCATTGTGCATTATGCTGTTTGTTTTCTGATGTGAAAAGTAAAATGAGAACAAAATATTCCTTAAGGTTCCAGCTGTCATTTGTTATGCCAAAGGAACGGCTTTGTACCATGACATCAAAATAATCCATTTAGAAATGTTATAATTAAAGTGTCAGAGCCATGCTAACTTGTGGCAGTGTCGGAGAGAGAAAAGCACTTTTTTGACACAAGAACAATAAAACCATAACAATAGTTAGTTTTCAATTATTATTATTTGTACTTTCCCGCTGTCCAATCAAAACAGGTACATGTCCTCTCATAACTTTGGCTTTAAGGATAATAGAGAGCAAACAAAAGGAAAGAAAACTCTTCTTCTGACAAAGACAATCAGCCATGTAGGAATTTAAAAAATACATCTGATACCATGATGAATTTATATCAAGTAAAAATACAGTTTTCATTAAAAGAGCAAAACATGTATTGCTCTGTAACCTCAAATCCTGCTTTAAAACCCCAATAGCTTCAAGACAAACTCAGTACACAAAGTTCAACTGTGGGCATGCCACAATGTTTCAGGCTCGACCTCACAACAATGGCATGTGACGCTAAGTAAGCTTGAGGGAGCCCGTCTCGAAACAAAACCAAAACGGGAGAGACGGAAAAAAAACATGTTTTCTGTGTCTCTGAAAAAAATCTGGTAGAAAAGCCTCTTCTAAAAAATATTTGGATAAAAAAATCATTGTGTCATCTAAATATTTCTCTGCAGGTCAAAATCGCAGCAGACTGTCGTTTCAAAGAGCTGATTCTGATTCCAACATAATGTTTTAAAAATTGGAAATAATAATAAAATAGAAAACTGAACAACAAAGTACAGCGTTGATTTTTTTGTGTCTGTCTTAGGAGCTCTCTCAGTTCATAAATGCCAGCTGTCATCAGAGCAAAACATTCTGCAGTTGGCTGCTTAAGTGTGTTTGTTGTCTAAACCACATACTATACTACTAGTACGTACTGATTTGGCCAAAAATGCAGTGTGCAATATGCGAACAACTGCGAGATCCGCAGTATGCCAAAAATACCAGGATGTATGGTGCAACGTGCCAGGTCAGAGATCAAAATGCCAGAGCGCACATTATGGGCATGACCCAATAACAAATATGACATGTTCACATATTTATAAGTCTTACCACCTCAGATTTTCCTGCTGTTTAGACTGTACAGTGCATGTGCCACAGCTGGACAAGCAGCTGCAATTACAGGGTCCTTGGCTTGTTCTATTACTGCATATTATTCACAGCTGAGTAAAAGTTAAACCTGAATGTCTGAAAAGTATACTACAACTTTAATAGCATGCCAATCATATTTCAACCCAGGGCATTGTGTATAAATGACAGAATATATGAGCGATTGTAGACCTGTTTTATTTTAATTACCGGTATGTTAATTTCCTCCAGATGGGCTGTTGTTTACATCCGCATTCCAGGACCGGAAACCAGTTTAACCGTGCCAAGCATACTGCAAAATAACCGACGACTGGCAGTCATACTACATACTACTGTTGAACTCAGTATGCAGTGTACAGTATATACTGCATACTGATTTAGATAGTAGTATGTAGTACGCGGTTTCGAAAACGGCCAGTGTTAACTAAACATGAGGTCAACCTTTAAAACTACAAAATTCAAAAGTCCCAAAAAGTCATTTGTTTGAAAGAATTTGATGTTTACTTTTTGTTAAAACAACATTTTGACTTAATCTGGGGTTAGAGTGCTCTTTCTAATATTTATACAAACTTAATGGACTGGACAAAATGTGACTTTTTTTTTCAAATCTGTAATTACAGCATAATGCTATACAATTATGAGCACCGAGTTGAACTCCTCTCTAACACACAAATGGTCATAATTTGTGTTGTGAATAACTCAGACCAGAACCAAAGTTGACTTAAAAAACAAGTTTAAAACTGTTATCTGTCTAAACCATATTACTCCTACTACCATCATTTCTACAGTTTGGTATCCATCTGATGCATTGTGCTGTATTAATATAAAAGCAGGAACATGGTGTCATATTTGAAGGCAAAGGTGTGATTAACTGATAAGGTGGAAATGGAAAGGTGTAACATTTATATACAGTACTTGGCTTTGCTGGCAGAAGGTTGCATGCTGGGCTCGATGACTCTATACTGATCCATAATCTTCTCCACCAACTTCTGCTTCTCCCGACGGAGCTCGCTCAGCTTCTCCCTGAAGGAAAAACATAAGAAGAGACAGAACAGAACAGCTCAGAGTAGTATGAAGAAAAATGAGGTGGAAAGGGTTTGATTTATTTCATAGATCTATTATCCCAGTGAGTAGATTGGAGATGTGATGTAACATCTCTGATAGTGTATAAATAATCCCATTTCTCTAAAGTCACTACTGAGAAATGGATCCCGCTGTGATGTGAGAACTAGATTCTTTTTTAAACCAGCAGATCAGAGAGGAGGCTGTGTGTGGATGGTGTTGGTGTGGTGCTGGGTGACCAGAGGGTTCAGGATTTGAGCTGCAGCGTGGACAAACAAAGACCGTTGAAAAAAAAAAATCTCAGCAAGCCTGTGCTGATTAAAAAATGCTCCGAGGAAAAATACCGAACACGAAGTACTGACAGCATCAGCTGACCGTTGGTCACTGACACACTGCTGTGAGCAGAGAAGATCACAAAGGTTATGAGAGATGAATGAGAGCCA
Organism: Labrus bergylta; assembly: GCF_963930695.1. Taxonomy (NCBI): domain Eukaryota; kingdom Metazoa; phylum Chordata; class Actinopteri; order Labriformes; family Labridae; genus Labrus; species Labrus bergylta. Next base: position 17,362,352 of record NC_089203.1, on the reverse strand, counting down.
GTATAAAAGCTAGCAGGCTACTGTTTTAGCAATATTAGCGGCTTGGTTTTGGGGACATCTCTGTCTGCTCGTCAGCTATTCTGTCCATTTATGGCAGTTATATGTTACTTTGTAAATAATTCATGTTAACAGCACATGTCTATAGATTGCACTGACAGTTGTCCACTAAAAAATCTCTACAGCTATGAGGTGGATTGTGATGAAATGTTGATGTAGACTTTCATGTCTTTGCCTTTAGCAGCTCAAATCTGTTAAAATAAGTTTAGCACTTGATAAGCACTGTTAAAGGCCACTTTGATTTACTCTATGAGAGCTCATGACCCCTCTTTACACATTGGCTCACAGAATGTTACAACATTTCTTGCAACATTAGTTTGAAAGGGCAAAGTCACTGCATCATTTCCTTAGCATAAACAAAAGTGATTTTTGTAAATCAAATGAGCTACACTGTCTTTTGCACTTTCCATGCGTTTGCTTGGTTCCCTTTCCCAAGACACTGGAGAAATTAAATCTACAATTTCAAAATCAGATCCCCACTGGATGTGCTACTGCTACTCTGTGCTTTGTGGTTCACTACTAAATCCCATGACATACTGTAGGCTTATATGAGGCACATTAATTAAACTGTCATGTTAACCTCATAACCTGAAAAATACAGATATGACCTTCAGTTAAATAAGTTTACTTTGTGGAAACTTTTAATAGCCTGTTTTTCACTGGCTATGAAATAACAACATCCATCCCAGTTCCCCCAGAAACTCTATTTGGACTTGTATCCTGTTGTTAGCTTGGATTACATTCTCATTTTTAATAAACCACACCACAGTTTACTTGGCTGAGGACGGACTCCTGTGTTTTCTGCTCAAATATCCTGAGCTGCAGGAGTAAACACTCCAGTTTAGAAAAACCGCTCTAAAAATGCAGAGTACACCTTCAGTCTTTAACTTCAGACCTTAAGATGATAAAAGCTAATCTAATAAATCAGCAGGAAGAAGAGTGATCTGAGAGTGTGAGAGTTTTCATTCGAAGCTTTTAGAGAGAGTAAAATCTCTTATTTTTAACAGTCCTGTTAAAAAGTTCTCAATGACCTCACCATCAGACGGTTGCACTTTGTGTACTTAATTTTTCCTGAAGCTGTTGCAGGTCAGTTTTAGAGCAGGAGTTGACTTTCCAAATTTTGACAATTTGCTAAAATTCTTAAGAAAATCAAAAAGCTTTAAGTCCCATACACACTTGGTAGAGCTGAGGAGGAGTTCAGGTTATATGAAGTCATTTGACCTGCGCAAATCAACAATAACATTGAATAAAGCTTCTCCCTCAGTGTCGCTAATGTTCTGGTTTTGTAAATTAAATACGGAACAGATTCAGAAAAACCATCCTATACCTTAGGGGGTCTCCAACAGGTAGTTTGGGAGCTGCCTTGCGGGCAGGTGTTCAGTAGTTCGCCTATAGGTTGACCGACTGTGTTAAAATAAATAAAAAATCTGACGACAGTAAATGCACCTCTTCCCACTATTCATATATATTAGATTTATATGAAACAAGTGTAACGTAGTAATGTTTTCTTGGACATTGATGTGAATTTTCAGCAACATAGCTTACTATGTGGCACAATAACAAGTGTAAAAATATTCATGTTTTTTTTCTTTGACCTTGATGTGAATTTAAGATTATTGATAAGCATTGGCTTATTGCAATTTCACACGTGTACAAACAGTAGCTTCATTCAGCTGATGTGTGCTATGTTTATAAATGCAAGCGATTTGATGCAAGTAGCTCTTGGCCACTTTCATTTTTTCAAAGTAGCTCTCAGGTGAAGAAAGGTTGGAGACCCCTGGGACGTATTTTTAATGGTAAATATAAGTCCTTCAATAGTTGAAGTAGAGATCCTGACATTATCCATGCTTAGAAATATATATATATATATATATATATATATATATATATATATATATATATATAGGAATGCTGTATACAGTATATTTCTATATATATAAATATACTGTATACAGCATTCCTCTGATTATCTAGGCATGCAATGCGGCATGCATGTAAGTTTGTAAATGTAGAGTAGATCTCTGTGGGTTTTAACCAGTGGCTGTTAAACATGAATTTGACACAGAGTCCCCCTTGGTTCACAGGTGTATAGGCTGTGGACTTTGCATGTCAGGGTGCTGAACTAAAGTATGTGCTGTGCTAAAAGCAAATGTTGCTAAAAGCTAAAAGCAAATGTTTTCCCTGTTGAATGAAGTGAAAACTGTGTTGACACAAATATCTTTTTTTAAAGAATGAAAGCTTAATCTTAACCTACGGAAATAAATTTGTAGCGTGGGAGCTCATTAGAAGTAAGAGATGAAACCAGCTGTGCATGATCACTGTTATCTCTGGATTCATCTGTTAGCAGTCTGTGAGTCATTAAAAAGGACGACTGCTGAGTGCTGTTGGACTGTGAAATGATGTACTTGCAGTCTCAAACCTTTACATACTCAACTCAGTGCCTTTATATGCTGGACAAGATTACAGCCTGTGGTACAACCAGGTTTATGTCTAAAGGGAGACAAACCAGATGACTGTCCCTGTTGTCACAGTGATGACTGATTGACCATAAAACAGTAAAAAGAGAGTACTAGTAATGTAACCGTGTGTAAAAAAGCTTCTTCAGGCTGAACATGAGGGGAGGAGAAAGCCAGAAACTCTATTTGTTGAGGTAAAACTGTAGGTGAGAATGGTTGCTTCAGAGTTGTCTCATTAAATGACCCAAAGTCAAAATAATCTGAAATTGAGAACCAAGAGTAGATAAACTGTCTGAAGCAGGGCCCTGATTTGGGTTTGTGAGTGTGTATGTGTAAGTGTATGTACTGACTGGGACTCCCTCTGCTGTGAATAGTGCTGGTCCCGACGCTCCAGACTCTGCTCCAGTAAGGCCCGGTTCTCTTTCAGCAGGCTCTGGTTCTGGTCCGCTAAATGTCGGTTTTCCTCCTCCATGTTCCCCTTCAGCTGGTTTAACAGCTAAAATCACAAGATCAAAATATTTGCAATCAATAAAAATAGTTTGGGAAGATAAAAAAAATATACATTTGTATTTACATCTGTAGGTATATCTCACTGCCAAGCCTGTTTAAGTGTGAGCAATCAACTACACAATCCACTAAATATCATGCGTCCCACAACATAGTACTGTATGTGTTTGTACACACATTCACAGCAGAAAATGCAAACGTTGTTTAATATAACCGGACATAGATTTTAAGACTAAAAGGTGAATAACTGCAACCTGCATCCTTGTAAATGACCAGTGACATCAACCTGCTGCTCAAAATCACAGCCTGAGCATTCACAGTTTCCCTGTTTCATGCAGAGTTCACAATCAGGGGGAACACACAAGAAAACAACTACACAGGGAAAAAAGTAAAGGTTGATTAAGTCAAGAAAACTAGAAAAAAAACATCCTTCAAACAAACTTTTTATTTTAAACCCGAAAAATGTTCAACTCTTTTTTTATGCAAGATTAAACAGTAGTAAAACCTTCCAGTGAACATTCTTCCTAATTTTCTAGTTGTGAATCTGTTTCCAATTATTTTCGCCTTTGTAGCCACTGTGCTGTCCAATTTAGACCCATCAGCAGTAGCAGCTGCTGCAACAGGTTAATTGTGAGAGCGTACAGCTCCAAACTGAACTTTGGATCAAACAGAAGCCCGGCCGCTCCTCTACATCTCCACTTCCCCTCTGCAGACAGCCTAATGAGAAGCCCGGGTGTCTGATTCTCTGCATTTAAACTTCTTACCGTGCAGCATTTTCAGGTACTCAGTGAGGTGTCCAGTGTGAAACATGGAAATACTGATGTTAAACATTTTTTTGCATGTAGAAACAGCTGTTCACAGGTAACAAAATTCACCAACTAACACCTCTGTACAGTAGCTCACTGTTTTCTTCTCCTTTGAATAATAATTAATTGTGAACTTCAGATTTATGGTTTCATTGAAGATCATGTGCAGAACTACGTCTTGGCCCGATGCATAAACTTGAAAGTTGACTATCTAAAAAACAATCTGGAACATTAAGTAATGTAGAAATATTTTAAAATGATAATTAATGAATTGAACAGATGCTGGTAGGTGGAATTTGTTTCATTTATACAGAGCCTGACTAGCATTTTCCAGTTTTCAGCCAACATGGCTCAGCTACATGAGAGCTGTAATCATTTCCTAATCCAAGTCAATTTCCCCACATATTAAACTATTAACTTCAACAAATAAACCTTAGTATTGACCTAACTGAACATCACGGACATGGTGATACTAGTAGATACAGACAACTGGCTGGTCCTCTTATATCTTGATTTCTGTGGTTTTATTTGTTTATCTACTGTTTTACGTTTTATGATGATGATCCTGAAGCTGTTTTTGCAACAACAACAACAAAAATGACTCATGACTGTTTTTTGATTAGCTGGAAGCTGCAACATGTAACATCAGCTGATCTACTTTATAAACCCTGAAAGTCAATTTCCTCCTGTTCCGTCCTTAAAACAATTGGAGACGTTCTTGTATGTTTTCAGTATGCAGCGCTTGTTTGATAGCAATCGGAAGAAGATGATGATGATGCTACTTGGTATTCATTTTCTGTTTACACCAATAAATCTTTTTTTTTTTTTTCGGGGGTGTCAGGCTGAAATCAGCCACTGAAATGTCCTCACTCATGATATGAACCAGTGTAAAGTTTAAATAACGTACTCTAACAACTGCAATTAATTCATAATAGATTGTGCTTAACTGCCTACTAATGCTGTGATTTTTGTATTTATAAGGGAGATACATTTGAGTGTCTCCACTTTGAAGCATGTACACCACTAGCTGGCAGCTTGAATACAGAAACCCTTTGTGGTTTTTTTTCAGGTGTATAGAAAAACACTTTGTGTGAGTGTCGGGTGAATACCTGGAACTGGCTAGTGAGGCGGGCGTTGCTGAGGTCCAGACTCTGATTTGTTGCCCTCAGGGCACTGAGTTCCCCCTCGAGCCGTGTTCGTTCCAGCTGGGAGGTGCTAAGCTCCCCCCTGAGCACCGAGCCCTGAGCCAGAAGCTCAGCCTGGGACGCCAACCACTCCTTCTGCTGGGCCTGCAGCCTGTAACACACACACACACACACACACACACACACACACACACACACACACACACACACACACACACACACACACACACACACACAGACCATCGTTGCCTCTGTAATTTGTCTTGTAAAGTGCTGTGTATCATTGTTTGATGAACTGAAGCTCATTTTTATAATATCACATGATGAGTTCTGAAAAAGGCATATAACAATCATCACATAAAGCACAGATATATATTTTTCTATTTTTTGGTATTACATTTTACAATAACAAACTAATCAGAGCCCATGTTAATATCTTAAGATGTCTTGATTTGACCTACCAACACACTAAAATAAGATCATATCATCAGAGATAAAAAATAAATGTTATTCTTGCACCTCCAGATGCTTTTAAAAAAATTTCCTACACACCTGAGGTTTTATTTTTTTCTCAGGAACCAAGCTGTGAACACACCATTGATGTATCTTCACCTTTAAAGTTCAATCACTGAACACTTTCTTATTTACACATCCAGCAGCTACAAAACAACATTACCATTCACTTGTAGTTGTGTTTAATTAGGAGTCCAATATTCCCTCTCTGTTATCTGTTTTTGGTATCTCACCTCTCCTGAGGGAAATGTCTGCTCTTCAGCTACTAAGCACATCACTTTGTTCACCTGCTGTCTGCTGGAGAGCTGGTGCTGTGCAGAGACTTTTTTTACAGCTTTAAAACTAAAAACATCTTTAAGAACTATGAGAGTGAACTGAAACAGTAAAGCTGGGCGAGCTAAAATATGAGCCCAACCTCACGATTAAGCTTGTTAAAGCTGAGATGAACCGCCCAATTTAGGTGATAATTCAGTGATCCGTGATCTCACTCCTTCACAGATCTACAGAAACACTAGATCTAACCACAGCAGGCTCATGTGAGACAATGTCACTGTTAGTCACTGCAGTGAGCCTCTTGCACTTCATTAACAACAAATAGAGTTACAAAGAGCTATCCCAGCTTATGTTTCGCATCTGAGTTGTCCAAGTGTCCAGTATGTGTGCTCCCCCACCCCCCTCTCCGTTCCCTCCCCGGGGAGTAGAGGGGTCCAGTAGGTTGAAATATTATTTAATATTCATGTAATATTATTTTTTTAAGTTCATGTAATATTCTTTTTTTAAGTAATATTCTTCTTTTTTTCACTTAAATGATAAAACGACAGCGAAGTGATTAAAAAAGACCTGCCGAGATACTAAAACTTTGCAGGTAAAGTTTTAGTATAGTAGTAAGTAAAGTAAAGTTTAGTAAAGTTTTAACATACGCATGTAAAATCTTTGACTCATGATTGCCATGAGGTATCAATCTGATGAACCAATCACGCCTCCCTGTCTCCCTGCTCGTTCTCTACCCCTTGCGTGCACTAGCCCACACTCAAAGCGCGTCACTGATGACAGAGTATAAACTGTGAGTCTGTCGTTGGCCTTTGTGAGTTAATACATGTTTTTAACACGTATTATGATAAAGTTTAGTGTTTTTTACTTGGCGCTGAATGAGACGACGTAGTTTCTACACAATGCAAACGATGAGCTGAGCTCCGCTTCCGGAGCAACAGCACTCATGCATTTAAGTGAGGGGCGTGGTTTTTGAGGGCGTAAAGAGGGGGAGGGGGTGGGTGTAGACGGACCACTGAGAATATGCTACTTTCAAAATCATGCTATTTTTTCGAAAATAACAAACCCTGCCTTTAATAAATATGGCTGATACTTCAGTATTGAAATTGCTACCTATAAATATTTGTGATAACCATGGTTTCTTAACGGATTTAGTTAAATTATAAAAAAAAAAAAAAAAACATGTCTAAGAATAATTTTTAGATGCAACTGCATTCGTTTTTCTATTATCTTATTTGAGCACTTTCAGTCATGTGTCTTCTGACAAAAATGTATCAGAGGAAATCCTGACTTCCAGCATGGTAACTGTCACTTCAGACAGTAAGACAGTTATCAGTGAAAAAAAGGAAAAGGGGGAATTGATTTGTTGAGTCCAAAAACCTTGGGATTCCTGAGAAGGGAACCCTGAGGGATCCCATGGTTTTGCCAAAAACATGTTTTTAATGAATTGTGTCTTATATTTCTCTGCTGACATTTTATGCCCCAAATCCTTGAATCAGAATCCAAGAATGCATTCCTTTCATGCATATGTATTCAAACTCTTTCCTGGATTTCTCTCCATACTCAGACAACGTGCAAAAGAAGAGAAGAGCAGAGAAAGTTAATGAGATTTCATGAATGTTTTTTTCTGAAGCTCCGACTTGGGAGTACATTTTTTTTTTTTTACCTCTCACTGTCTTCTTTCAGCCTCTCCAGCTCTCTTTCTCTCTCCTGTCTCCTTTGGGCCTCTGCTTCCATCTCCTCTCTCTCCATCTTTATCTCCTGCTCTCGCTCCTCAAGCTGGATTTTACAGTCCAGGAGCTCCTTGTACCTTCAGATTACATACACAGCATTGATCTCGTGAAAAAAATATCGTTTTTTAAATGTCTGACAAACAAAAAAGTGTTTCTTTGAAGGATTCACGTTGTGTTTGTGGATTTGTTTGTTGGTCCTGGGTAAATTTGTATTTCAAAAACCCTCACAAGGATGGAAAAGTTTAAAATTCTCTTCAGTCACTATGTTATCTTTCCTCATTTATAAAATGGTTGTTGTACCTTGCCTCCAGCTCCCTGTGCTGGCCCTCCAAACTGCGGTTGTTACTCCTCAGCTCTGAGTGTTTGTCCAGCAGCTCCTCCAGCTCCACCTCCTGCCTCTGTTGTAGCACCGTCATCCGCTCATGGTCCCTCCTCAGAGCCTCCATCCTAGCCACTGAATCTTCCCGCTCCCGTGCCCACACCTTGGACTCGGCCTCCAGAGCGGCACAACGGGCCTCACTCTCACTGTAGCGAGCCAGCACTGCTGAATGCTGGGAACTCAGGGAAGCTTGCTCCACCTGTTTGTGTGTTGGTGGTATAAAACACAGGTGGGCTAACAGAAAGCTATCAACTAAAGAAACACACAAATTTAACTAAATGTTTTCACTATTGTACTTACCTGCACTACGCTAGCACTAAAGAGATCTTTAACAGATAGAACTATAAATAAAAACATGTTGCATACGTATTCATTGTGGTCAAGAAGAAAGCACAAACAAGACTCAGAGAGAGATCTTAGTTTTACATGTTTGCATGCGAAGTTTTGTCACTAAACACAAAGTCCAACTGTTGGGAACATCGAAAGTTTATTTGGCGTCTTACTCAGAGTTAGCACTGATGTTGGTGCTAGTAAAGTTAAGAGATCACCAGAAATTTTTTTAATTTATCTTAAGGGAACGTGAATATCTAGACCAAAGTTTGTAGAAATGTGAAACGAAATGACATAACTGCAAAGACCACTTCACTGTCATCCATAGAAATGGGCTTTATTAAAAATAGTTAACCTCCTTAAAATCTAGAGGTCAGGTTACAAAGAAGCTCAATGTCCCTAAATGCTGTATCTTAATTCATTGTAAAGGTCTAATGATCAAATGTGCTTAATGCTAGGTGGGACCAATCATACGAAACATCTCAAGAGGTAAATACTAGGTCAACCTTTTTAATCTAAGTTGAATAAAAACATTTTCCAGTCTTAATAATGATTGTGTGTGTTAGGTCACCTGTAACTCAGTGTTCAGTGTCTGTAGCCTTGTGCAGGAGTCCTGCAGGCTGAGGGAGTGCCGGCGCAGAGCCTCCAGCTGCTCCTTAAGGTGCCCACAAGCCTCCTGGGACTGAGACAACCGGGACAGTAGAGCCTCCTGTGCTGCCACTGCCACTGCGTTCTGAGGGATGTAAACATCATACTGAAATAGCATCTACAGCCACGAACAGGAGCTCCTAAATCAGAGGCAATATTTCCAAAGCAATATTTCCTTTGGCATCTCAAACCATACAAAGTATTCATACTGTTTGCACTTCGACCCAATCTGCAGCTGACCTTTCAAAGCGCTCCCAGTCAGGTAGCAGCTGTATGACATTTGTGTCAATCTATAAATACAGAGATCCAATTCATCCTGTGTGTTGCTTGCAGAATTATAAACGATTATGGCTTAAAATAGATTACACTGATGCACATCTGTGATTTATCCTGACTGCAAGATTTCAGGAAGTGAAAGCTATACACAGGCATTTGTAATTCAATCAGCTAATCTGCACACACATTGGTGACTCTTGATTGTGCAATCTGTTCTCATATATTAAGCAGTTTGCTGATTAGCTATTGTGATGGACAGATTAGAAATGAACAGACACGTTTGTATTTTGCAAAATGACAGAAGGTATCAATTTTGCTGTCAGCTGTACTAAAATATGTGGATTTACTTGGCAATTTTTTTCTCATTCTGGCACAGCAAAGATACTCTTAATGTGTGAGTCATCTGAAGGTCTGAAGTTCAGTTTTGTTGTGGCGAAGGCTCGCAGCTCTTTTTTCTTGCATTTTGGATTCTTCCACATTTCTGTCAGCACTGGTACCTGACTGAATCACACTGCTTCACAGGGGATTTTTACTTTGATAGATTTCCTGCTTCTCAATTCTCCCTGCTGGTGTCAGAAGTAGAGAGGAAACATTTACACTAACTCCAGTGCTGTATCAAAGAATCATTTTAGGGTACATGTTTTTCTGTTGATGCCTACTTCTATTTCTGAGCCACAACATTTCATTTGTAAGTGTCATTTCTTTTTTTTTTCAACGGGAAATGTTATAGTTGTTTTCTCTAGTCTTTTTTTAGGAAGTTTTGGTGATTTGTTATTTTGAAGAATGAGATTATAGATGAAAGATATAGTCCTCTTAACGCCTCAAATGGTTTAATTAAAATAACAGTCTGAGGCCGTAAGAGGTCAAATTATAAAGTATTTTAAATAAGCAAAGATAAGAAAAAAAAGTCTAAAAATGAATATAAGTATATGAAGCAGGATTTTCTTCTCTTGACTTTCCTTTCCGATTAATCCTCCCATGACCCCTCAGATTTATCATGACCCTTTTATGACAGTTTGGACTAAACTACAGAGTGAAAACCTGCTCCACTTCAGACAGCTATGACTTCAAAATTTGTCTAAATTTGTCTAAATAATCTACTACACTTTTACACTTCTATGGGCCACTTTGACTTTTAATCCATAACTGACTATTTTTCAGACTTTTTCTTGTTGTGAGTGTGATTTTTCTGTAGTTAAATGAATCGGATGGGACCAGGAGTTGGACCATTCAGGTCTCAGGGCCTTGCATCATCTTTCCTAATCTAAACCTCTAAATCATGACAGTGTTAATGCATTAGCTTCCCTACTGAAAGAAAAGTCCCGACCTTGGCATTGCTTGAGATGTCCCTTCCTGCTTCATGTAAGAGTTTATTCCTGGTTCTATGTGTGTATGTGTTTGAGAGAGAAACAGTAAAAGCTCCAGTACCAGAGCAGCAGACGAGATAAGGAAGATTAACAGTAGCCGAGGTGACATTATAAAAACTGATGAGCAGAGATAAAGCAGTAGTTCTGGAAATAAAGCGCTGCACTCAGAGACGCACAGGCCTGATAATCATTACCATCCCTAGAGCAAGACTTTCAACATATATAGATATGGATCATCTCCATTACACAGAAGTTGAACTGAACTACACAGATATCCTGTAAATGAGATTCAAAGCTCACACGTGCACAAAAATCCTTCCCAGGAATATAGTCAAACACAGATACACACCTCTTTTTCCAGCTCTGTCAACCTCTCACTCAGTTTCCTCTCAGCCTCTCCTAAGGCATCATCATGACTAACAGAAAGGTTGTGACCTTTGCCAGCGTTGGGGGATTGATCCAAATGTGACGTCTCTTTGGCGTGTGTCTGACTACCGTGTGTTGTGTTTGAGGAGTCTGAATTTGGATTAGACATAGCGTCAACCTCAGCACTTCCTCTGCTCTTCTCCAACTGGAGAAGACTTTCGCTTTTCTTCAGGCTCTGTGAGAGCGCCTGGATTCTCTCCTGTGATTGGTCTAGTGAATCAGTCGTCCTCTTAAGTTCAGCCTCTGCTTTTTGTAGTTTCTGATTTTGACGCTCCACTTCAGCAGATAATTTCTGAGAATGTTCCTGCTCCTTGGATAGATCCTGGGTAGAAAGAGATACAAAGCAACAGTGCAGGCTCAATCTGTAGATTCAATAAAACAGTGATGAACAATCTGTGTACTTGATGAATCATGAGAACAAATGTAAATGTAACTTTATTAGGAACAAGAACGATCTCTATAAAATTAACTGAATCCATGAGAGTGTCAGCCTGATTACCTTTACAAAGGGCAATGGGATTTCTCAATTGTATTATTGATTTTTTGTAGAAAGGTGGCAAACAAAAGTTTATGAGACGTATTATTCTTGTTAAGTAAGATAAACTCAGTGAATGCACATCGCTTGTCTGTTTGACGCATACCTTGTAGATGAAATCACAAGAAGGTAGAAGCTACTTCATGAAACTTCATGAAAGTCACATGACTTCATGTCATGTCAGTTTTATAAAACTTTTGCTTGGTTGGGTTTTAGTTCCTCTACATCTTTACAGAGATTATTAGCATGACTAAACACTAATCGTGTCACACACACTCACACACACTTATACACACACACACACACACACACACACACACACACACACCTGTGATAGAGATGTCATCTTGGCCTGAGCATCTGAATACTGCTCCTGTATGTGCTGTTGGCCTTCCTCCATACAGCTCAATCGAGTGCCGAGCTCTTTCTCCAGGTCCTGCAGCCGAGTGCAGAGCTCCTTTGACTCAGACAGCTGCTGACACACATGTCTACACACACACACACACACACACACACACACACACACACACACACACACACACACACACCAGCAGCCAGAGTAGAGGTCAGACATAGCTTGAGTGAAGATAACAGTTGACACAATAGATAAATGCATAGTGCAGCCAAGTAGCTCTCTCTAAAGCCTTGTAAAGTTAATTGCATACCTGAACGCTTGATGGAGGTAAAGTGTGTGCACTGTGTGTACCTGTGTTCAGCATCCAGAGCTCGAGCTCTCTGGTTACTGTGCTCAAGGGCCATGGTTGTACTCTCCAGCTGCTGCCTCAACCTCGCTGCCTCCCTCTCTCTCTGCCTCCCCTCTTTCCTGTGGCTGTCCAGCTCCGTCTGACAGACGTCCTTCTCCTGCTCCAGCCGGGACGCCTCCAGCAGAGCCTGGTCTCGCGTCCGAGCCAGAGCTTGAGCCTCCAATGTGGCCTCGCAGAGCTCTTTCTCAAGCTCCTCCTCCCGACGACGAGAGAGCTCCAGACTCCGACCTTGACGCTCCAGCTCAGACCTGAGAGTCTGAAGACTGAGCTCTAAATGGTCACCCTGGCAAAAGAGACAATTAAATGAAACAGGCTTATCAACAAATTTAAAGCACACAATGCACAAAGGGGAATGTGTTAATTCATCTCATTCAAGGTAACAAACACAAAAGAAACAAAGGTCTGAAAGGTTTGTGATAAAGATAGGCAACATTTGAAGACATTGTGTCAACGAAAACAAACAAAAAGGTTTCTATTGGGCAGTAGGGTTTTTTTCAGTCAAGACACAGTTAATGTGTTTGATCGTTTACATGTTACCTGCTGAGAAAGGGAGAGAGAGAGACAGGTAGAGAGAGAGAGAGCATGTCAGTGTCACAGGTGTTACATGGTGTGTTCGAGTTCAGCATCTGTATGATATAATTGTGTGTTAATTGGGAACCATAACAGCGCATTTGGTTATGTTGGATTTCTTTCTAAAGCAGCAACATACTCTTTACCTAAACCACCCAAAAAAGTGCGTGTAGATTAGAGATGATGTCTCTTTTGGCTTCCTCAAAGATTTTCCCCACACCAAATCAGCGGCCTGCAGCATATGTTGATCAGAAACCTGGCTCAGCTTCGATGTTGCAGATGCGCATGTTACCCATGTAGTGTGCACCAATGCTTTTGAACTGTGTGATGGTGACAAACTGTTTGGCCGCTTTCCTCTTTAGCCCAGAGAACGGGACGTCTAATGGGAACGGGATTTCCAAACAGAAAGCAAATTCTGACTGGACAGGATAGTTTTCACCTCAACCTCAATGTGAAAGGAGCCTGGACCCAGAGAATCCAGCGACATTTCTGGTTTATATACAGTTTCCTCTTTGAATGGTAAAGTTTCAACCAGTATTTGTGAATGCTAACTGTGTACACAGACAATGTTTTCTTGAAGTGTTCCTGAGCACACTACAGAATCAAGTCTGTTTTGAATGCAGGGCCGTCTGAGGGCCTGAATGTCATGGCCACCCAGTGTGGGTTTTTGGTCTTGTCCACTGCATACAGAGATTTCTTCAGATTCTCTGAATCTTTTGATCATATTCTGTACTGTAAATGATGAATTCCACAGATACTTTGCATTTTTATGATAAAAAATATTCTTGAAGTGTTACCTTTGTGCTATTTTAACCAACTGTGGTGTTTTAATGTTTTGCAAACCATCGCATTATGTTTTAATTGGCCTTTTTATGAACTACAAGGCTGTAGGAGTAGGACTCTGAACTTTGTGGTTTTGGTAGTATAAGTATCTTTGGCAAGTTGTACCAAATCAACTCAACACTTTGTCTTAATACAGAAGAGTTATAACACCACAAGGAGCAAAGAAAGAGAAAAAGGATGTGGATATGTTGTAATTTCTTATTTGGCTTTTATTTACCCCTAAAGCTGAAAGAGCTAGAGTGCACTTTATGTTTCATTTAACACACACTTTTATAATCTCCATAAATTTGCCCTTGCTTCGCATACTGGTGGTCAGAATACAAAGTCGGCCGCAAACATAACTGGAAACTACTCAGTTTTTATAAAGTAAATCACTGGGTAATGAAATGAAACACCTTTGATCTGGTGCTGACTGTACATCAATGTACACGTGGAGTTATTTTATCCGTCCAATCTGTAGAAAGCAGACTACTTCCTTTTCAATTACACTTCTAAATAGTGATTTATTGTCAAAGTGATTAGACATCAAAGGAATACTCTGTTCTTCTACAAATCAAAATAGTTATATCTATACTATATATTATATTGTTAAATGTTCTTTATCAAACAACATTGTGTTGGTTCACTAACAAATATCATCAGATTCCAACAGTTGTTGTTTCCTTCTATTCGATGCCCGTAACTAGCTGTGTACATAAAAGATATGTGCAGGAATGTGTGCGTTGTAGAGAAATATGTAACAGCAGCATCAAAGAATTGAGCTGCACTGTAGAAGAGGAGGCTGGGTAATACAGTTGGATATTCTAATATGAGAAGAAGGATTATGTACTCTGTCTGAAACGGGGTATTCATGAATCCCTTTTATGGTATTTCTTTCATGCTGACTTAGCACAGTTCTTTTCCTTGGCTTGCAATTTCTCTGATGGCTTCTTTTAGATGTATACATCCTGCAATGAAGTGTCTGAAAAGAAGGATTCTCATTTGTGTAAATGCTCTGAAGTTGTACCCAAACCATGACCTCTGATAGCTCTTTTGAAAATGATTCTTGTCAGTCTATAATATAGAAGACTCAATGCTGGGACAATAATGACATGTTAAGCAGCTGGAATCATCTGATCCAAGTCCTGCACAACTATTTCTCTGTGCAATGATATAATAAGATTTCAGATATGAATGCAAGACGAGATAAATGTATTTGGAAAGACCCTCTACCTAATGTAGTCTATTCAACGTACCAACGTTTTTCAAAGGGATGTGATACATCATAAACATTCCCCTTTTATCTCAACTCCCCCATCCATCCTCCCTGAAGTTAAATGACATCTGCTGTGGTCATGAAAATATTTGGTGTCACAGCTGCATGGTGTGGTGCTTTCTGTGTGTGTGTGTGTGTGTGTGTGTGTGTGCGTGCTGGTGCATGTATATTCTTTAACCTTGCGCTGGGCGGTGCGCAGGGCGTCCACTGTGCTGCGTAGCGTGTCTCTGTCTCTCTCCAGTGCAGCCCGCTCTCCCTCCAGTGTAGCGATGACTGTGGTCTGCATCCTGTGCAGATCCACTTGACTCCGCAGGCGGCACAACTCCTCCTCCATAACCAGACCGTCCGACTGTAGAGCCTGAGGGGTGATGGTAGGAACTTTAGCTGTGTATGCATTAATACAGACTTCTGCATCTATCCATGCCTACATCTGTACGTCCATCCATCCACCAAACTATCAAACCATCTGTTAGTTCAAGCATCCAACCGTAACTAATCTATCCATCTCCTTGCAGTTTCATCCCTTTATATGTATTCATACACACATCCACCAGTCCCTTCATCCAACCACTCTGTGATCCATCTGTCCCACACTTCATTCATTCATTCTTTAATCCCTCCACCCTTCTATTCACCCTATCTATACATACATCCATCCGTCCATCCATACCTCTATTTGTCTGCGGGCGTCTCCCAGACTCTCTGCAGCTTTCTTTAGATGCTGCAGTTCAGCCTCCAGGACAAACAGTCTCTGCTCAGCCTCCCAGGTTTTCTTGCTTTGCTCCCCCAGTTTGGAGCGCAGGTCCTGGGCCAACATCATCTGCCGGTCAGCCTCGTCCTGGGCCTCCTGGAGCCGGTTTGTTAGAAGCTCCACATTGGCACCAGACAGGGAACACACAGTCTGCTGCGCATCCGAAGCCTCTGTATTATCTTCTAAACTTCCCGGATGCTTTTGGATCTCTGAGCTTGTTGTTACTGCAGCCTCCTCTTTCTTTCTTTCTCTTTCCTTCTCCTGCTTCTCTCTGTCTTTCTGCCCTCCCTCTGCCTCTCCTCTCCTTTTGGTCTCTTCATCCTCATCACACAGTTCTCCTTTTCCTCCTTGAACATTAAAAACCTCTTCCCCAACTCCTGCTTCCCTATTGGTCCCAATAATGTCTCCTCTCCTTTCCCCCTCCTCCATCACCCTTACCCTTCCTACACCCTGTCCCCTACAGGATTCAGAGCGCTTCACTCCTCTCTCCACCATCTCCTTCTCTTCCCTGCCATGACTCTTCACTGTTTCCTCCTTCCTCTTATCTTCAAGGTGTTTCAGTTTAATCACCAGCTGCTCCAGACGCTGCTTCAAAGTGGCATTTTCATTCTTCAAGTTTTGACACTGAAAAGTGCAAAAGGAAGATAATGGATGTGCAACGTCAATGCTTCTCATACATTCTCTATTTTTGCTTTCTTTTTTCCTTTTTTTTGGTCCTTCTGTTTATTACACATGACTGGTCTTTAAACAATTGACATTAACAGGACTGAAACTACCTCTCGGTCTTACACACACTGCATCCAGATTCAATTCAAGAAGGTTGAATAAATAAGAAAAGGAGAAAGAGCAACAAATGTCTCCAGAGAAACCAGATATTAATTACAATGATTTTCATTTGGTTATGAAAAATGACCCAAAGAGGCATTTATCAATATGAATAAACACTGAAAACTCTTAACGGTCCAGACTGGCCAGTGTGACCAACACAATAAGAAGCAGCCTTCATGAATACAATCCAAAATATATGTGATACAGTGTGAAAAATATGTAATCTATACAGCATTTAAACCACATTGCTGCAAAAACTTTTTCACATTCACTTTTAGATTGATCAATGGTACGCCCTTATCTTAAAGATGTGCATCCATGCAAAAATGTTAGTTTTTTGGAGAAAAAAAATGACGCATCATCTCAGCAGTAATGTTTCACTTTTGAGCAAAACAAACTACCAAGAAAGTTTACTATCATGAGTATATTTTGACAGAGATGTTACGTTATTTATTTATTTATTTTTCCTCTCAGCTCACCTCTTTGAGCGTGTTCTGATGCTCCATCTCCAGGCAATCCTGCTCATCCTTTGTATCTGGCAATTCAACCTGAAGCCAGAGAAGATGGATGTTTAGCTCCTCCAACTGTTGCTTCTTGCTTATCCTGTTTCATTTAAATCTACACGCTGTGAGCCCAGATAGTGAGACTCTTCATGTCTGACTGTAGTGATGCCTGGATGACTTGAAATGTTATTCGACTAGTATACGCATTAAATATTCCTGGCAGAAATGTTTCTTTCTAGCATGCTGATCATATAAAATATATACCACATCAGGGGCATGTGGTGGAAACTGTTTTATTTATGCTGCATATCATATTCTGCTTCTGAACTAAACACAGTCTTCTCCCTCTTACTGATCTCCTATACTGTTTCATTAATTAAAGTATGTTCCTAATCCCGATGACCTGCCTTAACCTTAAACCAGAGCGAGCTGAACTGTCTGAGCTTATTTTTCTGGGTCATAATGATCAAACCCTTGAACTCTGACCTCCTGCTGGGCCTGCAGCTCCTCCAGTCGTCTCCTCAGCTCTGCATTCTCCTGCTCGGCTCCCAGTAGCCTCAGCGTTGAAGCCTCACCCACCTCCACACTCAGCGGCTTCTGATCTGAGGCAGAGGGAGATAAAAAATAAAGCAGGAACAGAGGGTAAAGAAAGAAGCAGGCATAACAATGAAGAAAAGGAGAACTGTATATATGAAGAGATTAACTCAGTTATTGTTGATTGATAACCTGTGGGGCTGTACTACCTCAACATATTTTCTCTTATCAGTTAATTAAATGTCTTAAATGACAAGGTGCAAAAAGACAGGATCACTAACCAATCAGCTCGCTCAGCTCTTCGTCAGAGTCCAGTTCTGATTGGAGGAAACGTTGGTGAACCGGAGCAGAAACACTGTTGCCTCTGCTGTCGAGCCTCAGGTCGGCCTCAAGACTCATATTCATCTCTAACAGCTCATCAACTCGCTGCCTTTCAGTGTCACGCTCCTAAGCACACACACATTTCAAAGAGCACATTAGATAAGGGTATTTGCAATTAAATCCCACTCCTTTGTATTTCATTTTTAGTATTTCATTTTATTTAATAGGGATTAACATTGTTTTAATACAAAACATGTAACTGATGTGCTGCACAGACAGTTTATAGTTATTGCTAATTTCCAACCCTTACAAACTCATACCTAGATCCTACTGCCAAACTTTCTAAGCGGACATGCATGCGGAAAAAATTTAGCCAAAAGAAATTTCATATTTTAACAAATTGTAAGACAGAATAAAATAACACCCACTGCTTCAACATCTATGATTCTCTGACGCAGCAGAAGATTGTCCCTTTCAAGCTCCCGTAGCGAGGAGCAGCGTGCCCTTGCGTCTGCCAGCTGTTCTTCCAAAAGAGATTTGGTCTCCTGCAGTGCGGCACAAAGCTGCTGTTGCTCCTGCAGGGGGCGCCGTGCACAGACAGACAGCAAACATGAAAAACGAGAAATCAGACTTTACAATTAAGGCCCCTGAAATTAATTTCATTAAGTGTATTTTGCTGCTGCAGCTTTGAGCACTGAGAGCAAATCCAAAGTCAGATTTTGGGAGGGGCCCACCGGGGGCCAACATGAATCATGATCACTAAGCAACATTTAAAAAAGTTACAGTGGCTTCCTTAATTTCCTTACATTTTCCCTACCAGTACATGTCCCTGGCATTGAGTTTTTTTAAACTATAGTTACATACATTTATAATTCTTCAAAATGTTCTTTATAACCAGAGATATTGTCCTATTTATTTCCCTCTCATAGTTTTTTCTATACACTGTCGTTAGTTATTAAGTCTAAGTCCATGTATGGCAAGGCGTGTTGAGTTTGAATAAAGGATCCCAAATCTCCAGGCTAGTTATTCCTCTCTGCTCCGCATTTTATGCTAAGCTAACAAGCTGCATCAACAGAGCAGTTAAGTTAGGATTCCACTTAACAAGACAAATAAATCCCCTAGCAGCAAAATAAGCCATGAAATACAAAATGAAATATATACATTGAACAGTGTTTTCCATGTTTAATTCCAGGTCATGCCATTTAAAAAAATGTAAATGAATGACTATTGATTGACCCATCGTTTTAAGCTGTTAAAAACCTTTTACAAAAAAAATAATTACAGGGATCAGTAAATGTTGCAGCTTTACTACAACAAGGCCAGACAGAGCAAAAAAGACAGCAACAAGGGGATCATTTAATCATCAGCAACATTTCATACAGAATGTTTGAAGTGTAGGGCCTAACTTTTTCTTATATTCTTTATTCGCCAACTAAAGTTTGAATATAGCTTTGTAGAAATGGCAGCCTAAACTATGGGGGAAATTTCAGTATGTCAATGGAGGTTTTTTTTTAGTGGGTCTTGATTTTCTACAGATTCAACATTTACTACTCTGTTTTCGCCGACCACACAGGAGTTCGCAGTGAATTTGTGAAACTTATTTCAAAAGCCAAACATAAGAAACACTCATCCTGCCAGCTAATTTGCTTCGTCACAGGGATGCAGCAGGAGGGCGGAATAAATAAAAAAAAGACTGAGAAGGTGATAGTGAGGAAACTGTGGGCTGTTTTACAAGGATATGAGCACATTTTCTGCCTGCGAACAGTTACACTACCTCAGAATAAATCTCATTTAGCTGTAAAAGCTCCAATAACTAAAGCCATACTCCTGCTCTTTGTCAATGAAGCAGCCCAGGGCAGTAAATCCTGATTACATCACATAGTATAATCTCATTCTCTGGGCTTCAGAGTTATTCACACTCACTCACCATTGAAATGCTCAGGGCTGTTAGAGCCAATATATTGCTTCTGAGATTACCTGTATTTCTTTCTGAAAAAGAACAGCAACTCAGAGGATAAAAGATGGGATTTTATTGATGTGACCTTAGCCTGTTGCTGTGTAATAGTGTGTGTTTGTGTATTGACATGCATACAGAGCCCTTTACATATGATTCGTTTTTCCTGTATGGGAGATTCCCACATGCAGCTTGGAGACAATTTTCTCAAATTGTATTTCATTGTGTGGATAGATGTCGCTGAGCTTCATGTTTTCTGTCAGGTGCAAGCAAGTGACTTGATCAATAGTATGTGTCGTGACTTGTGAGTTTGCAGTGTGTGTGTGTGTGTGTGTGTTTGTACCTTCAGCTGAGTGCGTGTTAGCTCCAGACTGCGCAATCTGTGTTTACAGCTATGAAGCTCAGTTTGCAGATGCTCAGTCCGCGCAGCTCGCTCTCGGGCGCAGTCCAGCTCGTCCCTAAGCGAACGCATGCCCCTCACCTCCCCCTGCAAAGAACGGTTCTGCAGAGACACACACACACACACACACACACACACACACACACACACACACACATTCATATACCAGTGGGGATGAGGTCAAAGAAGGTTGTGATCAGATCTGGGATGTGCCGTGAAGCAAATGTTGACACAGCCTAATTCAGAAAGAAGGAAAGGAGTGTGTGTGTGTGTGTGTGTGTGTGTGTGTGTGTTCTGTGTGTCATAGAAAGACAAACAATTTCCTTCTTCTTTTCTACCAGATCTTATTGTTAAAGGAGCAACGTGTAACTCCGACATGTAGTGTTTTAAATTGGTACTGTAGTCCAAATTCAAAACATTGGATAGAGTTGTCTCCCTCCACCCCCTCCTCCCTAGAGTCGGTGTGCATTCGGGTCACCATGTCCCAGACACTAAAGCTTCAGTGTTTAACAAGCTCAGCATCGGTCATGAAACCTTTGTGCGTTCTCATCGCATCGCAAATATTTCTCCTAGTTTTACATTTTAAAAAGTAAAGTGAAAAATGTTGAGGCTTTTACGGCCGGGTACAATCAGTGAAACAAGTTCACATGCCCACTTTCATTGCTGGAACACCTGTTGGTTTGCCGTTCACCTGGCAAACCGAGGGGTATCTAAAACGGCCATGTGGGGGTGCCTTAAAACCGCCTACAATCTCTGGTTAAAACAAGTATAAACCAATCAGGACTAAAATTGAAACTTAGGAGGAGGACATACTGGCTGCTGTGTTGTTTTAAAAAAAAAAGCCAGCACTTCAACGAGGCATGTTTCCTTATGATATATTGAGGTAATTTAATTTTAGGATTATTTTAGTATATGTAGTGTGGTCCTTTAAGACAATACTAAGACTATGTTTAAATGAAGGTCATGATTTTGTAGGTGTAGTTGAAATGAAGATTACCCCCACATTTGAATGCCTCCAATCCTCAAATCTTGAAACTTTGAGAACTTCATTATATTCTAAAAACAAAATCTGTCAGTGTATTTGTCTGTAAGATTAATCCTCCTGAGTAAATGAAGGGGAGGCTTATTCGACCTGGAAATATCTTAACCTAACATGACCCAGACCATGTGTTTATTTTCTTCCACGCTCTGAAAATCTAAACTCTCAAGTTCAGCAATGTTCCTCTGGACAAAACTGTATTTGGCAGCAATGTGTGCAGTCTAATTTTGCTAAATACATAACCTTAAAAGGAATCAACTTATTGGCTGTTAAGCGCCACCTGTGTTTCATGCTGTTGGCTGTGTTGCTGTGTTTTCAGGCCTAATGTGCAGTCTATCACAGCTTTTGCCAAACTAGTTAGGTTTAATGCGTGTTAAAATGTTTCTGCATCCACAGCAGGGATGTCTCTGGCAGTACAGAGTCAAGCTGTGTGTGTACCTCTTTCTGAAGTTTCTTGAGCTGTTCCTCCATGGTTTGAATCTCCTGAGTGTAATCCAATATCTGATCCCCCTTATCTTCCCTAAAAGAACAAGTCAAACATAAAACAAGAAGTTAAATAACCCAATTTCGAAAACCAATTTCTAGCTTTTTATATTTGAACCATATATATTGAATATATATATATATATATATATTACAGACTTTATTAATCCCTGAGGGAAATTCTGGTTTTACACTCTGTTGTTAAAAAAACATGCTTCACACACACATAGGCCTGAAATACACACATGCACAAACAGGACCTGTGGACATGCATTAGTGGAGAAATGTTAGAGTGGGGCTGCTACACAATGTTATACAGGGAGCGCGCCAGAGCTGTTGGGGGTGAAGTGCCTTGCTCAAGGGTACATGGACAGTACTCAGGAAGTGACCTGGCACCTCTCCAGCTACCAGACCAACTTCCACATTGTCTGGTCCGCATTAGAACCGCAGACCCTCTGGTTCCCAACCCAAGTCCCTACAGACTGAGCTGCTGTGCTCCTGCCCCAAATAATATATATACAGTACATATATATGTGTGTGTGTGTGTGTGTGTGTGTGTGTGTGTGTGTGTGTGTGTGTGTGTGTGTGTATATATATATATATATATATATATATGTATATATATATATATATATATATATATATATGTATATATATATATATATATATATATATGTATATATATATGTATATATATATATATATATGTATATATATATATAAAATAAAAAATACATCATAAGATAAGAGCAGCATTATGTTAGCTAGAATTGGTAACAAACAAATACAGAATAAATAGCTGGCCAACCATGAGCTTTATTATTTACATGTAATAGATTGTGTGAATCTGATTACAGCAGTAAGTACTTCATTCGTTCTCAACAACAACTGCGGAAAAAGTCACAGATTGTTTATTTAATGTGTGTCAAACTAAATTGCCCATTTTTCCTGTTGACCTTTCTCTTAGCGTCTTCAAAGGTTATTTTGAGTATCTTTTTTTTGCCAGGCACACACACACACACACACACACACACATACACACACACACACACACTCACAGTTGTTGTTTGAGGCGGCGGAGTTTGGCCTTGCTGTCTGCCAGCTGCAGTGCCAGACCTTGGGGTGGCTCCTCGCTGCGACCTCCCAGGGGCTCCATGCTTGAATCCACTTGGGCCTCCCGTTCTCGACACAGCTCGGCCATCCGCTGAGAGAAAGAGGGAGAGAAAGAAGGAGAGAGAAGGACGAAGAGGAAGGACCACAGAAGGATTTGGAGAGAGAATGAGAGATGAATTATAGGAAAGAAGAGCAGATTAAAAAGTAAAACTAACAAATGCTAGAGACAAATGTAAACCTCCTGAACAGACAGTTTGGTATAGTGAGAAATAATGCCTCTTTATTTAATACTGACTGTACGACAGGTACAATGTCATTTAGTATTTGAACATCTCTTGGGTTTAAAATAATTTGGGGGTTTTTTCTACAAAAAGAATGTACAATGACTTTCCTCTGCTTGTAATTCCCCTCCTTGTCACCAGAGCAATACAAATCCACCTATGTGGTTACACAATTCAATAAAGGAGAGCAAAGAGAGCCTATCTTTCATCAGATTTAGATTTGAGTTTGGGAAATGATTTAATTGAAATCCAATATGGTATGCTGCTCTGTCTGATCTCATATCACGCTTGTAGCTAAAGGTTTAAATGATGATGAAAAAATCATTGGGGCAAAAACCAGGCTCTTGATCTTCATGGTTTAAGAAATAAAGAATAAACCCTGCTCCTCTAAGTATGTATAAAAATACTTCCGATAAAGTCCGTACACACAGTGGAAGGGAGCACCTCTAGTTATATTTCATTCATTTCTATTCATTTTTCATAAACATTCATGGACCACAGAAGTTGTTCATATATAAACCTCAAATTCCACAGTATATTGTGGTTTCAGAAAGTGAATCTATCCTGCAGCCTGCCAAATTAAGACACCACTTTAATATCAGTTTGAAGTGTGACTGAATAAAAGCTACAAACTGAATATGAGATCTGAGTAGAAATGAAATAATGATCAAATGTGTGACACAATTAAGCCCTGATGAAGCACGTGCTGCCTTTACTTATGCATGACCTTATTTCTAGTTAATCAATTGTTTATAGTGTCTTGAAAAATACATAGAATTTTCCAATTCTCATGTTGGTGTAATAGGAAACATTGTACAAGTCTTATACATAAATGTCAAACATAGTTTTATGCACCAAAGGACCCAAGCAGGAGTTTTTCTTTATGGTATGTGTCTTACTCCGCTGGGCCACAATGAGTAAGACTCAAAAGATTAATTTTTAAATCACTGAGGCACAAAAACACATCCGTTAAAAGTCACATGACGCACACTATGTCCTTGGTATGACACCATCAGTCTGAAAATATGAAGACTGTAAAACATAAATGTTGAATAATAGCAACATTGAAAAAGTGTCTCTGTGTGTCCAATTAAGCCATTTCTAATCAGCTGTGTAAATCAATAGGTCTGTTAGGGTTAAATTACTTGCCGTCATTATCACCATATCATTGTTTGCTTTTTTAACCTCAATTTCAATTACAGGATCAACACCACCCCAATGTGCGTGGGAGAAAAGTGTGCTACCTTTGTGCAGAGCCGTGGTAGGTTTTTCAATAAAGGGATGTCAATGTTCATATCAAACACTTAGAAAAAAAAAAAACATAACGTCAAACTATATTCCTCTCACTGTGTGTATAGTATATACTTACCTCCAAGTGTGTATCCCTCTGTGCCAGCAGGCTTTGGATCTGTTTGGCCATTGAGCTGAACACCAGCTGTAAATCTGAACCTTCAACCTCCACCAGCTCCTCCCACCTCAGCGGCAGCACCATGTGAGGATCCTGAGTCACCTGCAGCAAGGACAGTGTCTCAGGTCTCTATAATAAGATCGATGTGGTTCTGGGACACAAAATCGCAGATCTGGGGACAAACTATGCCAGCAGCCTGAAGGCTGTTTGAATATCAAGCAGGAATGACTAAAATACAGACTAAAGGCGATTTCAACAGGGATCTTTCTGTTTCTGTTCAGGAAGTTTGCCCAAAATTCCCGGACTAATACATACTGTAGAAAGCTAATGCTCAGGTGGACAGGTCTCTATCTGGCCTCGGATGAACAGCAAGCTGCGTGTGCATCCATCCACACAGAAAGACCACCTCTCACCTGCGGTTTATGAGGATGAAAAACCTGTGCACATATAGGCTGATGGGCTGCATGCTGTTACTGTAATTCAGACACGCTGGTACGTAATATGCTCTTTTTATAATGCAGGCAATTATTCACGGGAGGTATCTTCAAAACAGGACAATTTGGCATTTTGGCTTTATTGGAGAGGAAGCACGGAATGACAGAAAAGGGGATGAGGAGAGACGGGAGTGTGACAGAGGTGGAGGTGGGGAGGTGGACAGAAAGGGTGAAGGATCCATCCCACGGTGGCAGCAAGGGGCACCCAGAGGTCCTTCAAAGGCTGCCAGCAGAATAACAAGCAGCAAATTTTCACATTTCCTTGAAGCGCCAATAGAACCTCTAATAGGTTCACTCTCTCTGCCTACAGGCCAGACAGCGGAGACATTCTTTGCTAAATCATACATAGCACCGCTTAGATTTGTCTCCTCTGGATAAAATGTGGTCGGTCTGTGAATTCATTTTATACTTGTAGGTCCCTTGATTTTGTTGAGTTTCGCATTTGAACATACCTGCTGAATACAGCTGGCGATGGCTGCTTGGGTCTCGATGTCCAGAGACTGGATCTGCTGAATGAACGTCTCCTTCTGCTCACACTGCAGGCCAAGAAGTGTCAGAGTTTGTACATGTGTGTGTTCATTCAAAATATATCGCTATCATACACGACATTGGCTGAATTTGACCAACAATTAAAGCAAGCAACTTATGGTGAAAACACAAGAATTCATGAATAAATTATTCATTACAGTAGTTTGTTAGTTTGTAAAAAGTAAAAATAAAGATGCTAAATATTAAACAGATCTTTCCCTTGAATTTAGATACCTCCAGTCTTAGATAAATAAAAACTAGTAACCATTGTTTTTTTATGGCTCTGAAAAAAAATGACATTTCTTTTTGGTTGTTGTTTCACAGTGATTTCACATTATGTAAACTGAACAATCCTTGATTACTTAAGAATAAAAAAGGAAGATTGATAGATAATTAAAAAAATGATCATTAAAGCCGACAGCAGTGAAGAAAGGGCCTTCACACCTTTTACATGTTAGGGTGTCAGAGCTTCGGGTATTTTCAAACACAGAAGACAACGGCTCTAAAATGTTCATGTGTTCAGGTCACAACATGAAGTGAGAGCACACAGTGTTAATTCTATTTTCACATACTGAAGCATGTCAAATCAAGCTAGCTGGCTCTTTCCAGAATATGGTGCAAAGACAAAGATGCAATATTGGTATGTATACGTTTCCAGATGAGGACTATAATCAAACATGTAACGTTTGGGCCCGTTTGGACACGTGTGTGTTTGAGTTACCATCTACCTAAGTCATGACGAGACATCAAACTTTATCACTTTAACTTGCTCAGGTTGGAAGCTCAATAATATTGTTTTAGTTTGATTTGGGAGTTCAAGAAATGACAGATGCAAAAAAATCTCTATCATTTAAATGTTTTCTTTGTTTTAAATGTTGCTGATCCACCTAAAAAAAAATGTTAATTAGGATTCTGACAAAAGAAAAGTCAGACTGGCTTTAATCCTGTTCATGTTTTTGTTTTTTTACTATTGTTGAACAAAACAAAAACAGTCTTTAGCTACATTATTAGGCATTTGAGTCTGGCGCTTATTGTGTGCAAGACAACACAAGAAGAAGTGATAGAGGAACTGTTTGATGGGTAAAAGGGGGAACATTGATATTTTAAGATCATCACCACTGCTCAGCAGATGATCTTAATTTGGCCTGTGGGTGGTGCCAAAGGAAAAGTCAGAGTTGGTGCTTAATCTGGGTTTATTAATTTCACAACAGAATATTTTGGACGATTCAGACTAGGATTAAAGGTGTCAATCTTGTATCTATCTTCCTCCATGTTAATAATAGTGATAGAATTTTTTCCATGAACCAAGTGAAGAAAGGGAGTTCAGATATTGGACTATACTAAATACTGCAAGATACTGAGTGTCCGCTGGTTCACCAGTGTAATTATCAACATACAAAGAGCGGGCTGTCATGTAGGAGTGTGTTCACCTGCACAGCACATCCCAGTAAAAGCAGCAGCAGTCTCCTGAGCTCTTCCACGGCTGCCTCTGAGGACACAGAAATAACTGTCATCATCATCATTATCATCATCATCTCCACCGTCCCCACCACCATCCTCCCTATCATTATCACCTTAATGTGTTTCACTGATAGCAGAGATATGGACTCATATAACGTATAATTACTTTCTTGCTGCTGCCTGAGAGACACGGCGCTGATAGCATCGTGTGGTTATCTTGTACCTGTTAGGGGGTCCTGCCCCAGGATGGCAACATTCGGGAGAGGCATCAGTATCAACTGCTGCAAGTCTTCCTGAAGAAAAGAATATATTTGAAGGGTTAAGTGAAAAAAATTCCACTAGTGATCAGCTTGCCGGGCCTGTCTGTCTGCCCACAGCAAGCTTGAATAAACAAAAGCAGAAAAAGTTTCCACCAGCATCCTACAGCTTGTGGTGTAAACAAAAAACTGATTCCTGATAAGACTAACTTCTCAGTTGTTCTTCCAGTTCAAAGATGTTATGTGCAGATTAGATTATTAGATTAGATTCAATATAATGTATCTTGTGCTCGGTGTTCTTTAAATGCAACTACATAGAAACAGATCAGATGATTGAAAAAATAATTCTGTAACAAAATCCCTTGGCTGTTTCTGTTGTTGCCCTCATAAGACACATAATGTTGGTAATGACGCAGTAATGTCTCAAAGTCATACACAACCAAAAAGCATTACTAGAAATGGTAAGTGTTATTTGTGATGCTGCTTTTTCCCATTATTTTCCAACACAATGGAGTCCTTTGTAATCTTACCAAAGGATCTGAGGATCTGAAAATATCAAGTGACTGAATGAATTGAATTTAAACAGTCTTTAAATATTATAAGAAGGTCTTTGGCCATTTTGATAGTCGTGTTTTTTTTTAATCAATTTTGCATGCTGCACTAAAAAAAAAAAAAAGCTTTAAAATTGCAAGGAATTACTTTACATTAGCTGTTATGGTCGCTTATGCTGTGTTCAAACCTAGATTTTGAAAAGTTGTGACCTCCTATTTAAAAAAAGAGAACAATAGAAAGTTGCTCAAAGTCAGATTTTTAAACTCTGGGTAAATCCATTAACCCAGTCCACATGAAGGAGTCCTCGTCTGCAGAAACACAATAATGCTCCCAGATCCTGAACCACAAATTGTAAATAATAAACAATGAACCAAAGGGCATCGTAACAGAGTCAGACTGTTCAGAAGATATGTGGCTTCTTAAAAATGGGTCAAATATTTGCATTGGTAATTATGGGTGAATGAATTGGTCATAATCTTTTACTTCTCCTTTTTGGAAGCATCGACTGAAGACCAGCAGCTTGTCTCCTAAAGGTTGCAGGCCGGGGGAACAGCCCACTATCACAAAGATAAAGGCAGGGCCCTCTTCTCCTTTCTGAACAATCTTTGTCTAAACATTCATTCACTCATACGCTTGCCTTGTTTTCTTTGTCACTTACTAACTTTCACAGTCTTTGCAGACCCTGTCTAAAGTAAATCAGTTTTCACCAGCTCTGCTCACCTGCTCACTATTTTCCTGATAAGACTAGCAATTTTTTTATGAGTGCCTCGCCATGTCTGGTGTGAAACTGGCCTGCTTTTGAGGCTTCATTCTGCTTTCCTGACCTTACGCCTGACCCGTGGTTTTATGATTCACTGCTTCACGATTTATTGCATTAGTCTGCCTGATCTGGCCGCCTACCCGGTTTAACCCTTGCCTGCCTTTTGACCAAAATAAAATCAAACTTTAATTTCACCTGCCTGTCTGTGACTCATGCTTTAGCCTTATTTCTGAGCAGTTGCATTATGGTATGTGTTTCATGGCATATCTGCTGCTGCCAGTGTTTTTGTTACAGTCTGGCTAAATAAGGCTGTATAGTCAGATTTTTGTAGTTAGGTCCTGTGCTAAAAAGCATCTTCGTTATGTTGTAGCATTAATGGAGATTTAGAACCAGCAGAGGGACCACCAACACTCTGGCCAGTTTGTTTCACTGAGTTATAATTTTGATAGAAGATTGGACAAATCTCTTGGCATATTCTAAATTCTGCTGAATCAATCTGGATTGCCCAAGCCTCATACATTCCCCGCCCAGAAACCTGGCTTTGCTGGCAGCAAAAAAAACAATTATTTGTCATGTGGACTCGCAGCTCCTCCTACATTATCATATGTTATCTGGTAAAAAAAAAAAAAACATAGTAGCAGGCAAATTACTTTGTTAAAGAAAATCCAGCAGGGGCTTATTCCTGATATTTTATCACTTGATTTACTTTTGCACTAAACTAAGAATGACTGGATCAATGTATCTGTTAATTAAAATGTTTCTGTCAAAGAGCCACACATTTTGTTGGCTAGCTTCTTTACCAACTGCTCGGAAAGTCTGTTCAAATCCTGTCACAATCCATTGATGCAAAATCACACAAAAGTCACAACTACAGCTAACCGTAATTAATTAACTTTACGATATAAAAGGAAATGTACCAATAGAGGTTGTCCTCCCCTTCAGCAGATCCCTCATGTGTGATTTGAGCGTCAGTGGCGTTTGCAGCCAACCTGAAGTCTCTACTCCTTCAGGTCATGTAGGATATTAGCCACTGCAGATCTGTGTTGGTCATCGTGCAGCTCATGGTTTACAGTGCCAAACAGACTTCTGCATGAGATTAGCTGGACTAGAAAATTATATAAAAGCTGCTTGTCGTTGGAGATCTCACGTCTTCTCATTAACAGTCGCCTTGCCAGCTTAAATACACACAAGATGCTAACCGCTCAGATTCCCTCCTGCATTAGATTTCTGCATCATCACTTGGTAAAATGCTTACATCAGAGATTAACAACACTTGTAATACATGCTGCTTTTATCTGTGCTGTAAAATTATTATATTGCAGTTTCTCTTCAAAATATTTTCTATAGGAAGTGTAACTCCCTGCAATGACATAGTAAAATAATATCATTGAAATAGACTTTCATCGTGCTGCCTGCTGCAGTGGTGTGGAGATTTAAAAACCATCTGTAATATTTACTCTTCAGTCAATATTTCCACTGTATTCTGTTTGAGTTACTGCTTTTAATGTTATACATAGAAAGTATTGGTTTCAATGCTTCTGTCTGCTGTCTCTCATTTTCTTCATCTTTGCCTTTGGTATTGCCTTTATGCTAATGAGCACATCATATAAAATATTCAATTTTTATGTTAATTCAAACATCATTTACTGGATGTTCAGTAGCCTTTAAAATGTCACAGTTTACAGAGAACATAGATCTTTAAATGAAGAGGGTCAATAAATTAGTAGGCAGGAGAAATTAGCACTTAAAACCCCATTAACAGAAAAGTGTCTTCATTCAGGGGCATTAAAGGATTTCACATTTTACACAGAATAAAACTGTTAAAATAACAGAAAAGACGAGAAGAGTAGAAAAAAAGAACATATGTAGAATAGAATAGAATAGAATGAAAATGACAAAAGCTTAGAACAGAGTTGAACAATCAGGATACAACTGAAGATACAAAAGGATGGTAACAAAGACCATGATTAAAAACATGTAAAGTATTTAACTGAACAACATCAGGTAGAACAGGTAGAGAAGAAAATTATACAAGAAATTTAAAGGATCTAATTGAATAGACTGAATACATACGACAAAAAAAGAATGAAGAATGAACATAAGAAACAGGCAAAAAAGAAACTGTAGCAAACAAACTAAATATAAAAACAACAAAAAACTGAAACGGAACAAATGGAATAGAATAGAATAGAATAGAATAGAATAGAATAGAATAGAATAGAATAGAATAGAATAGAACGGAATGGAATAGAATAGAATAGAATAGAACGGAATGTAATAGAATAGAATAGAATAGAATAGAATAGAATAGAATAGAATAGAATAGAATAGAATAGAATAGAATAGAATTGTATGGAACATAATAGACTGGAATAGAAATGGAATGGAATAAAATAGAATGGTATGAACACAATAGACTGGAAAACGCACAAACAGTGTGAAGTCAAACAGACTAGAACAAACAGAATACAGTGAATCCAGAAACAGCATATAATTTAATCAATAAAAGAAAAGACAAAGCAGAAATGAGAAGAAGGAATAACAGAGTAAACAAACAGAACAGAACACATGACATTAAAGTAGCTGTGTTGAAGAGGCTGAGGTCACAGCTGAAAAAAAAGGACTGAGAAGCTGTGCATCGTTGCTGTGGCTTTAACTTACCACACACACAATGTCATTGAATCTGTCTCACATACACACACGCACACACACACACACACGCACACACACACACACACACACACACACACACACACACACACACGCAAACACACACACACACACACACAAACACATACACAGCAAAATTGCACCAAAAAAAGTCAGCAAGAAGTAAAACTGTGACCAATGTGAAACTAAACATCCGCAGCTACAGTGGAGACTATTCTAAGTGCACTCTGAATTACACCGACTGATATGAGCTTCCCAATTATCACCAGTGTTTTGTGCTGCTGTGAGCTTTCAAGGGACATTAGCGATTCACTGAAAATGAGGAAGTGAAACCTTGACGACTCGTGTTCCTGTGTTGTGTGACAAGCTAAGCAGTGCATGTTCGGTCCACCTGACTGCTGCTTAGGGAGGTTTCCTCTGCTGAGAACAGAGGCCATTGAATCATCCTGCGGGGAACAATTGTGTCATTTCCTCTAATGCCACAGGCTTCTACAATGCACGTTATGCAACGCGTGGTACTGCAGCTTGATAGACTTTTATTACCCAAAACACCACTGCAGAAAAGAAAAGAAAATCTGCCATATTTCTCACCTCATTTACCCAATAATAAGCAAAGACATGTCTTTTGAGGATGGGCTTTTGTTTTGTTTCATCTTCTCTTTTATGTAAATGCTCCATCACCCCTCGCACCCACTTCAAACTTTCTACCATTTCCTCACGTAAAGTATTTGTGTGTTGAGCCTGATGGTTGAGGTCCATCTTGTTCACTACCTTACAGCTAGACAACTGTTTCTCCAGCCCTCCTCCATCAGCCCCTCTCCCCTGACATTTGGTGTTGCCCTGAGTTATGTTTAAGAAGAATATTTCAGCCCTTCTATTTATAATGTTGTTTCAAAACATTTTTACAAGAAATACTTGAAAAGGTCGATGGGTCTATTCAAATATTTTTGCTAAAACACATCAGATGGAGCTAAGGTCAGACAAGTTCCGTCTGATTGTGAGT
Organism: Labrus bergylta; assembly: GCF_963930695.1. Lineage (NCBI taxonomy): Eukaryota > Metazoa > Chordata > Actinopteri > Labriformes > Labridae > Labrus > Labrus bergylta. Next base: position 17,330,132 of record NC_089203.1, on the reverse strand, counting down.
ATTAACTCTCTATGGCATGACCTGCTTAAAAACAACAGCTCAACAAGGTATCAAGATATCTGATTAGTTGTGTTAGGGCTTTAATTATGCAGGTATGAAACTACAGTAAAAATGACTCAGGTACCAATTCATTTTCTGTATTGACTGTCTTGGTAAGACCAGAGAAACAACAATAGCACTGCATTGATAACCCATATACCTATCATTAGACTCAAAAGGAGGGAAAGAGCTAGCTTTCTCCAAAGGTAAACCTACAAAAAACAAATAAAATGCAAAACTGAGAACATCATTTAACACCTTACATCATGTTTCCTTCATCCCTATCTAAACTGAAAAGTAAAGATGAGAAGTTGAGGCTTTTCGATGTGCTATTTTTCATACTATGACAAAATGAATGAAGAATAACAACAAAATAAATAAATAAAGAACTTGACTAGGCAAATTTGAAGGTGCTGCTAAGTGATTTTTTGTCAGATTCATGCCAACGGTTTTCAGTCTTGGTGCTAAGATAAGATAAGCTAAGCTAAGTGACCTTTAGCTGTGTCTACATAACCTTAATGCAGGCAGATATGAGAGTTGTTTTAAAGTACACAGAGGTTCAGGTTACATGCTAATGGTCATTTGTATTAGTTCATATAATTCCAAAAGTGTTTAATGTTGAACTATAGAGGCCATAAGAGGTTTATGTTAGCTACTTAGCCAGGCGGCAAATTGCTATGAAAATGAGGCAAGACAATTTTCTCAGGTATTGAGAGGGCACAAGAATTCCAGATAACACAGAAAACATTAAAAGAGAAATTGTATTTATTTTCATTAAGACTACAAATTCCCTTAAATCCTGTGTCATTTATCATTAAACATTGCTAGTGTGTAGACTGAAAGCTCCTGATGCATTGAGTGGGTTGATTTACTTGAGAGAGATAATGTCTTGAGACATCCTGTTCATGCTTTGTTTTTCTCTCAGACCATCACTCCTGATTTCCCTGCTGATGAGCTGATCTAAAACCTGGGTCTCCCCCACCTCCCCCCTGTGACAACACCCCCTACCTGGTAGAAGGCTCTGAGGTGTCGATTTAAAATCGAAAAGTTCTGTACTCTCAGCATGTGGTCGTTTCTCTCGCTGTCGTACAGCCGCTCCACTTTGGGGTTCTGGTCTCTGAGACAAACAGAAAAGAGACACAGCGTTGATTAACTGCAGCTTAAACAAACAGCCCAGCACCACATCGGTCCAGATACACCCTTATACAACAGTGCATAAGCAGCGAGTGAATAACATTTTAATGAGCCTGAGACAAGAGCAGAGAGAATCGACATGCAATTATTTAGTGGAATAACGTGGCTTAGGTCGCGCTAAATTAATCAGCTGTTCTGCAAATGCATCTCATCTTGCCAGTTGAGAAAGAAAAGATTTTATTCTACTGAAAATTGAACATGAAGATAAGGAATCCAGCAGAGATTACTAACTGGCTGGTCCATACGGTGTGCAGAACACCACATCATGATACACTGTAATTAGTTGTAAGTATGTATGGATTACACATTTATGCCATCCTTTCACACAGGCTGCAGAACAATGTGAGATTACAAAAGGTAATGTGATGAATGTTAATCACGTTAAGCAACAGATCTAAGAGTCTACAGCCATGCTAGAGGCAGTGAGAGGCTTGAACTATAGGCACAGCCGTGCTTTCAGCTCAATGTTTATGCCAACATGATTACAATGCTGATCCATGCATACTGATGTCAAGACAGTTTGTTACCAAACTCAACATCTTTGATTAATCTATTCTGTTAGCTTTAACATTTGCTACATTTGCATTAAACAAAAAGGTAATGTCATTTGTTTTGTGCAGATTTGGTCAGAAAATAGATTTTCACAAAGAAAACTTTGGCGGGATGATAGTAAGGATTCTTAAAGAAATAAACATTTCTCTGTACCACATGTGGTGACAATCCACCCAGTGTTTGGATATATTTATTTTGTATAATAATAATGTTTGAGACATTTTATGAAAAACAGAACATGTAAACTTCATTGTTGTATTAGAGGAGAAAGGGTTCTTAAAATGTGTTCTGATCCCATCAAGACCATAAATGCTTGTAAAATTTGTATTTAGAAATTGAGCAAGAAGATAATGAGATGGTTTAATCCGTACCAAAGTCATGGATAGTGAGTCAGACTGAAAGTCCTAGTTACAAGTCGCTGCACGGTTAAAATAATGTACATTTTACCCGTAATGGTTTGTCCATCAGGACTGACCTTTAATTTGGAGGAATTTTGGTTTGTCTTTTTGGTATTTCGGTTTCCCCCAATTATTTTGCAGAAGTTATTTTCTTAAAAATATCCAAGGACAATTTTTGCATCTAACTAGGATTTTTACATCACTGTCATGAGATTACAACTTCAGACTTTTTCCTTACGTTAATGAAAAGCTAGGAAATGTCATTGCATGTTTTTTAAATAATTATTATTTTGTTTGGTTGTCAGTTCTACAGCATACAGTGCATGGCAGCAAGGTAATGAAGCAATAAAAAACTGATCAATCTTACATGACCCTCATGACCTCATTGAGGAAAATCCCATTGGTGAGCCTCATGTAGCGGTCCCGGGTACTCTGGGTTATTGAGTTTACTTCCATGTATTGGCTGTAGAGAGGGACGCCATCCTCTCTCTCAACCATCTTCTCAAACAGCTGAACCTGTGAGAGACAGGGAGGAATCCTGTAGTGAGTTTTGATATTAGGGGAAAATGTGTAGCAGGAGGTGGTAGAAGAGGAGGAAGACAGAGAGAGAGAGAGAGAGAGAGACAGAGACAGGGAGGGAGAGAGAGAGAGAGAGACAGAGACAGAGACAGAGAGAGAAAGCGGGGGAGATAGAGTATTGCAAACATTTCTACAGTGCAGGAAGCCACTTGAGTCGGAGCACCTGTCTGGACAGGTGGGATCTATGCTCTCACACTGGGAAGCACTTCACAGTGACAGGCAACCAGGCAGGACCGCTGCCAAGGTTTCTCTCCCTCCTAAGAAGAGCCAGGCCAATGCAAACAGCATTATAATGAGGCTTATTCCCACCTGTACTTTCTAAAAACTGCACAGTCTGTAAACAGAGCAACCAGCTCGACTATAGGTTCATCTGATTCGGCGAGGAAGAGCAGCTGACGACCCTGTGAGAGTGTAAACTGGGCAGCAGAACAGAACAGAGCTGTTACACTAGATGTCCTTCATCATGTTAAGCACGGCGAAAGCCCTCTTGTGCATAACTAACTGTCCAGCTGAAGTGTCCTTCAGCCACTAAACCTCGGCTGGCTTCAGGCTGTTGAACCTGACCTCTGACCCCTCTTTAGTGGAGGATAACAATACAGAGAACATCCCCTGCAAGGTTCAGCACAGTGTGACATTATATTGTAAACAATGTTCATTGACCAGAAGGGGATATAAATCCCCCCGGGGCGGATTCATTTACCATGTTGAAAACCCAGCAGAGAATTCAGCCTGTTCGAAACACAACAAATCCTACAGACTAAACCCTCCTTGAATTATTTTCAAATCAGAGACAGCCCAAGGACACGGAAGTTGCAATGCCGGGAGGAAAAAAGTAGTCATTGAGAGACAAGGGAAGCTGCCAAAAGGAGAAGTAGGGTGTTTGTTTTGTTCTAAACAATGCCAAGAAAGTATCAATTCTGAATTGAGGACGTTATCTAGCTATTCGTATGTTTGTGTAGGTGTATAACAGGAAGGTACTGCTTTCAATGACACTTTACTTTTCATTCCTAAAACAAGTTTAGTGCAGCAGCGTCTTTGGCAGGTTGCTAAACAGTTTCTTCAGAATATGTTTTCTTTTTCTTTTCTTTTTTTCTCTCCTCTCTTTGCTTCTAAAAATGATGACCTTTCCTTTAACTGGGAGTGATAAATGATAAATGACGTACCCATTGCACCAACGCACTCTCCATGAATTCCTCTATTATCTCCATAATGTTAGAGTCCATTGTGGTGTTAGGAGAGCAGCGGAACACTACAGAAGCTAATTAAAAGTATTTTCAACGCTGTGTATATAATGAATCAAAGTGAGAGAGAGAGAGAGAGAATCCATCATGTAGCGTCAAGTGAAGTGGTTTGACATTTCTGCGGCCCTTCCCCTGCCTCCCCCCGCCTCGCTGCTGTCTCTTCCTCTCTCTCTCTCTCTGACTGTTTGTCAGTTAGTTTCATTGCAAAACCACACCGGAATTTTCAAAAAAGCACATGTTGCGCTTTTTGTAAGCCGACATTATTACACGCCCGCCACACATCACTTAACATTCTCAGAGATCATAAATACTAAAGAAGTATTCCTAAAATGGCCCCAAAAGAAAATAGCATTGGGTTGTGTATGCAAAGAACCTATGCCTTTTTAATCAGGATATGAAGATTTAATGTGAAAAAAATCGCTCTATATAGGAGTACGAAATGTTTGACTTTTTTTTTTTTCAAAATATAATTCCACGTTGATGTTTTTTTTTCACAGAAAGGTGATTTCCATAAGAAACCCAAGACACCCACTGCACCAACGCACTCTCTCCAAAGAACACTTCTTTAGTGGTACCCGGAAAAAATGACAGAAGTTTTGAGTGGACGTTGCCAAAGCGGCTTCTCCCAATTCAAGTACTGTGTAACAGCGACCTCTGGTGGTGGACATTTAAACTACGCCTACTTGATCGGCTCTTACGTGACATCATTATTTTCGTGACAACAACAGTGGGGGGGAAGTGTTACTAAGCAGCTCTAATTTTACTTTGGTGCTTCACTTCCTGTATAGTGAAAGCTCTTCTGTTTTTATTTTAGTTCTCAGTATCTGCAGTAGACCAAACAGTATTTCTCATATATGGACTCATCATAGTTAAGGGGTGGGGTTACACATTTATATATGTTTTTTAAGCATAGCGTCTGTGTCTATTTCTACTGAAGGTGTTTTGTGGTGGCTCACAGATGCAAACACATATGACTACAATACAGAAGGTCATAAATAATCACTGCAATTATTTTTTTTAGCTCCAGTTGTGGTCTTAACATGTTTTAACATATATATCATATGAACAATGTTTTTTTTGTTTGTTTTATCTGAAATCCAGATTTCAACTACACTCCTCTATCACACTTTCATACCTGTTTATGATCAGTGTTAATCTGCTTCTTATGAATACAATAACACATTCATGGACTTTATTCTGTGACTTTTATTTAAGAACAATGAGCACACATAGTATATATTGGTTCCTAAAGGACAGATCATTGTGATATAGCCTTGTGAATAAAAAAGCATTTTTACACTGTTTTACTTTATAATATAACTGGCAACATGTTGTGTAAGTGTGCAGCTGCCTCTGTCCTTGTATGGCAGAGTGTGTTCCTGTTCACTGTCAGTGATGCTTGTGCAGCAGTTTCTGGGATTAACTACACCAGGATTATCAGATTGTTTCAGAGCTGCGCAATAGACAAGATGACAGCTTCATATAGGGCACCACACTCACTCTCACACACACACACACACACACACACACACACACACACACACTTTTAATCCAACACTCCTTGCTCAACTCAGATAAACCAGAATGTGTTCCTGCATTATGTACAAAAGAAAGCCAACACTAAAAAGCAGTTAAAAACGTCTACCTTTAATATATAATTCATATGCGGTGCCATTTTAACACACTCCTAAGCATTTCCATTCCAGGTTAGTACAACAGCTGTTAGATGAATAATACAGTGCAAATGGGATAAACTTTACAATCAAGTGATTTCAAATTCGCAAAACTTGTACCAACTGGCATAATATGTTAAAAAATATGTCTTTTTTTGTGAACACTAAATCTTTTCACTCTTCTAGTTACAACAAAAAGTATTACTCATGAGGCCCAGCACCAAGGAGATGTTTGTTTTGGTGTCTGTGCAGAGCCTGATAGGATTTCATGCCTTGTTTTGGCCTTGTGTGAGGGGGGTTACTGCTGGAGAGTAAATCAAGCCTAACATGTCAAAACCAAACAGGTGTTTTACCCGCTCCCAAACAAGAAACCTAGGACCATTCCTCATCTCGTATAACCCTCCCTCCTCAGCTCATATTTCAGTAACTTCCCCTCTAGCTGGAAGCAGTAGTAGAAGCAGCCTTCTCAGTGGTGTTATCAGCAGCTTTCTCTGGGTCTTCAGCTTCAGATGGCTCTTGTGTAGCGCTGGGGTTAACTTGGCCAAACTTGAGCAAGATGAGCGCCTTTACTTTGAGGTCCTCAAAGGTTTCCTTTAGACCCTTCTCCAGGATATAGCCCTCACTGTCCTCTTCTGGATCTTCCAGAGCCATGGCGCTTTCCACAGCTGTCTGCAGGTAGCGCAGGCTCAGAACTACGGACATCTGGACAGAAATAAACAAGGAAGGTTTAAAAAAAACTTCAAAATCAGTGCCAGGGTGCAGTGTTGTCACCAAATAAGATGGTCAATTAGCTTAAAGGGCTGATGTCTAAAACACTGTCTATAGGCCACTAATACAAATAAAGCTATCAATATAACTTTCATTAACCTGATAACTTTAAAGGATGTTCATATTTTAACACACTGCTCTTCACTCTGTGTATGCTTCCCTTCTGCATGTGCTGTCTGAGCTTCTGCAAAGACAAACTTTCCCTAACCTTGTCATAAAGTCCTCTATTTTTTATTTTTTTATTTTTTTTACAAGTGATTGTAGTTCATTTTAATCATGGGAGAATAAACATGATCATATCAGGCATTACGTTATGCCACAGGGTGACGTGCATGGAGATAAGACAAAGTCAATTTCAGACAATGTCAAAAACATTCACACTTTGAAGGCTGAATGAGGTAAGGAAACGACTGGCAGCGATTAGCGTGAGTGTGTGTGTGTGTGTGTGTGTGAGTGTGTGAGAGTATGTCACAGAGGGGAAAGTTTTATTGTTATTAATTCTCATTGATTTTCTGTTTTTGGACATCTTTTGTAGACAAGTTAAAAAAAAACACAAGAACAATGATTTCGGAACATTTAAAACACTATCAATATATCAAAGATTATGTCAATTCTGCAATTTTACAGGGTAAACTTTACCAAAGGAAAAACTTGACATCCAAACAATGATGAGTAAAGATGCAGCCAAAATAAAGCAACATATCAGTTTTGTCCTCGTCAGTGCTGTACAACACATTTATAGTTTTATCATGATCCTCTTTTTCCCTCTTTTGTTTGATCTCAGGCTGCAATGGTGCTATGGTGGACCAGATGAAAACTCCATATTTGTTTACTGAATGTTTTTAAGGAGGTGTTCACACATCCAATTGTCTCTTCAGGTAGGTGCGTAGGGTGACAAACTGACTCGAAAACAATAATCCTGCACACTACTCTTGCTCAGTATCACCAAATTTAAAAAGCAAAATCACAACGTTTCGGTCCCTCTGGACCTTTGTCAAGTGTGTTGATTGGTTTACTGCATGTACAAGTGTCTGATTAGCAGTGTCCTGTTAAACATGTGTATAAACTTCCTTTTGCAGCCTGAGGTTCTGCTTTATTTCGATAGAATGTGACATCAATACTTATATTTGTCGAGGGATTTAAAGTACTTGTTCATAACAAGAAACCAATGATCAATGTCAAAGTGTGAAATCAATGTGTGGCATTGAGATTTTCTTCCGTTTCAGTTGTCATGGCAGTCTGTAGCCTACATTAGTAGACAACTGTTAGTTCAATTGATCGGATAGTTTCTTCTATTTTACTTCATTAAAGTGATTGAACTGTTGTTTTCACTCCATCCTGTAACCTACCTGTATCAAGATGACTGACAGCACTCCAGGACCAGTTGAGTTCATCAGGCCCATGTAGTAGTCAATCAGGGCCTGCCTGCAGCCACGGCTGTGCAGGTTGAGCTCCTCTGATTGGTAGTCGTAGCTGTGGTGGGCGCTGTTATCGGTCAGTTGGTTCTGGAGGCAGGGGCGAGGGGAGCGCGGGTTACAGCAGCTGAAAGGAACGCCGTCCAACAGGTAACGTCCGTCCACGTTACTCCGGATACGACTGAAGAGAGACGAGAGAGGGGGGACAAGTGATGGGAACAGATTATAAGGGGATTTTAATCATTTTATTGGAGGTTAACGCATACCATTTCAAATTCAAAGAGATTAATGGCCTTAATTAAGCTTAAACCCCACTCTACACTCATGATAAATGATCAGTGCTTCTGTTGAAGTGTCATCATGTCATAACCTTTCTGTTAACTCATCCCTTTCTCTTATTTCATCTTTAACTAACCTTTCTGTGCTCAGTTCATGACCAACCTTTCCATCTATTCTGCCTTTCTCTTCAAAAGTAAAGGCCAAATCTATTTTTAAAACACTCTTCCACTACATTCACATCATTCTTTTTCCCCTAGCATTCCCCTCTCTTTTCTTTATATTGTCTGACCTTTTTAAATGTGAAGTCTAATTATTGGTCATTCATTAAGTGCTCTATTTCCATCTTTTCTCTGTCCTGTGAACCATCATCAGTCTAGTGTCTCCAGTATGCTCTTTTCCTTGTTGTGTTTGCATTGTGATGCACTCACTCTTTGACATCCTTGGAGGTGAAATCCAGATATCTGTTGCTCACCCACTGAACCTCGAACCAGTCTTTGAAATTGCTGTTTCCACAACACTGAAACTCCATCTGCAGACGATCAATGGTCTCTTTCTGAAAACAGCGGCCCGGCACATCTGTGTCCTTGTAGAAGCGAATGCCATTCCTCAGGCCGACCTTACAGCAGAGAGAGAGACAGAGAGAGAGAGAGAGAGAGAGAAAAGAAAATGAGAAAGAATATGGGGATTTCACTGCACTGTATGACATGCAGCTGTTTTCTGTCTTTTTCAAAAAAAAAGTTGTTTAGTTTAGTTTAGTTGTTTGTTTTTGCTCGAGGTACAGAAAACCCCACTTTTACTTAAGAGACACTCATTCTAACACCGTCCAATTACTACCAAGCCGATCGATCCCACCTTCAGGGACTCCTCCAGGTGACCCTGCAGGGCATAGCTGAGAACCACCACAGCGAAGAGCAGAAAAGACAGCATCGTGGCTCCAACAAACCAAGCCAGCAGGAAAGCTTTCCATCGGGGGAAGCGGCTTGGGTCCAACGAGTCCTGACACACACGAGTGGCTACCCAGTTGGTGCCGATGGAGGCCAGGCCCACCAGCATCAGGATGTTGGGCACCACATGGATCTCTGTGTTGTCCATCACCTCAAGAAAACAAGACCACAGTCAAAAAGGGAAGCAACATATCATCATATCATCAGCCAACCGGAGGTCACTTTCTCTTTTCACTCTCCTGCATTCAATTAGCCTTATCTGTTCTGAAGAGGACCTCGCCAGCCAAGTGCTTCAATTAATTGCTGATGCAAAAGCTACTATGGAAGCATAATCACAATGTAATTCATTGCCCTGCTCATAGAAAAAGTCAATTATGACTGGGTTTATTATTGGATGACTTTTCGAAATTCTGTCAGCCGTAAAAAGCAACTTTGTTGTTTTAAAATTAGCATTTAAAACGCCTTCACCTTCTAACATTATCATCCTTTTATCTCTCCAACCAGAAAACATAATTACAGAAATAATATGAAGTCATTTTCACTCCCTGTTGAACAATAATGCCTGATGATGATCTGTAAAAGTTCAGTAAGTAAAGTGCAAACCAACTGTCTAAATGATGCATTTGTCCAAAAGTATAAACAAAGACTAAACTATTGTAAATGCTGTCCGTAAGATCTTTAATCCTCCTGACACTATTATGTTGTTGAGAACAGCTCAAGTGTTTCCTGCTATTTATTCCCTCTGATGCATCTCTACACTAAAGCAATGACACTTTGCAGCACAAATAAAAGATTATGAAGCCTGGTTCTCTGACAGGACATCAATAAATATCTGAAGGCATGTCTTCATGGCCTGAAGCTTTCCTGTGCAGCCTGCTGCATATCAATGCATCCAACCTTTTCAGATCAATCAGTAATCAATCCAAACCAATGAGCACTTGATGTGAACAAACGCATCAATGTGTTAGAGGTCATTACTTCCACCTGCTTGTCGAGTGACCCCAATTCAATACACAATTAACTTCAGTTGCTTAGTGAGAACATGCAGATTTTAATATAAGCCTTTTATGAATCTGCTTGAATGTCACTGTGTATATTTACACAAGTGTTGTAGCTGTGTGTCGTGTGTTTGTATTGGTGGATTACTGTAAGATGTAGAGATACATATGAATCAAAGGCAGCAGACAGTCAAAAATCATAACTTGAAGAGCAAAAGAGCATGTTGTATTTTTGTAATTAATGCCAGTGTTTTAACTTTCAGCTGATGTTGCATCTATTTGCATGTGTTTATTTCCCTCTCTCTACCTCGGCCCTGCGGAGCAGCTCTGTCTTAATGTAAACACCCAGACAGAAGACGAAGGTCCCGCACATCACAGCCAGCCAGGAGAGCAGCCACAGGCCCTGCGCCAGATGCACCCGCCGCTGCTGGGTGAACTTCATCTCCAACAGCACCATGGCTCACAACTGTGCACAGACCAACACAAAGACCAGAGAGCAAACAAAGATAATAGATGGCTGGAGAGATGAGAGTGAGTTCAGTTAAATCTGCTCAAAAATGTGACTGTCAGTCCAGAGGTTGCCAGCTGCATGTAGGAGACATTCAGGTCAGAGGCTGGTGGTTTTAATGGAGCAGAAATACAGTTGTCAGTCCAGTCCTTGAACGTATTGTTTGTTTAGTTATTAGCAGGTTGAGCTCATCTAAGTAGTTCCAGGTGGAAGCGATAAGCAGGTAGATCCCCTCTACAATGAAGGACACCGTCGACTTCGGATGGATAATCCAAAAACGTTTCACTTGTTTGCTGAAAGCGTTCCAAAAATATAATCCAAATCTGTGCAGAGAAAAACTTGAAAGTAAAAACATGTATTTAAAAAAAAAGAGAAGAAGAGAGAGATGACTTATTCCAGAGAAGACAGGTTTGTCCCTCAAGTTAATTGCTGAAACCCCAGTAGTTCCCCCCCTTCAAGAAGAAACCAATGATTTCTTCCTTTTGATGTGATGTTTCCTTTTGATGGCACCCCTCTGTAATATGTATGTAAGGCCCCCCCCCTAAACCGCTTCAGCCATGGTTGGAGGACAGAAAGACTGGCCAAAGTTGAGAGTTTGGAGCCATAATCCCCAAAGAGAGTCCCTGGGATCCTATTAAAGTCCAGGGACCAATAGGAAAGCAGGCCAGTGTCTGATCAGCAAACTTGTTCCGACGGCCACATAGTAAGGGAGGGACTATTAGACAATTATGACAGGTGGACTTACCTGGAATTCCTCTAGCCCAACCTATGAATGACAGACAAATATCCTTTTCCCTTAAATACAGCCAATTGAAGGAAATGAAGAAGTACAAAAATGTACCCTTAGTTAAGTCTTGCAATCAAAATTTTACTGAAGAATCAGAATCAGAAATATCTTATAAATGCCTGGGGGAAATTCAGGAAAACTCATGTTTTCGATGTAAATATATTAATTCAGCTGAAAAATGACCCCTTTTTAAATTAAATTCTTATCACACAGGTAACATAATTTGATTGTCAATTTTTGATTGTACTGTGGATGGTGGAAGTGGAGCTCGTTCATGTTTGGTAGTGTCTTCAATAGGCTATACTATTGCTCCCAACCCAGGGGTTGGCCCCTCCAAAAGCTCACAAGTTAAATCTTAGGGGCTATGATTGAACTATTGAGAGTGCAGAAGAAAGGTCTGAAACCCCGTCAGTGCTTCTTTTGGATTCTATTGTTGTAGAACATCATTATTTTTAATTGAATAATGCAGAGGGTAATGTTTGTGTGTGTGTGTGTGTGTGTGTGTGTGTGTGTGTGTGTGTGCGTGTGTGCGTGTGTGCGTGTGTGTGTGTGTGTGTGTGAGTGAGTGTGTGCGTGTGTGCGTGCATGTGTGTGTGTGTGTGTGTGTGTGTGTGTGTGTTGTATGTTTTATTAGTTCAGTTGTATCTTTGCTCTTGTTCTGTGGAAAAACATTTTGGGAACAATAAAGTCTAAAGTCTTGAACATCAAGCAAAGTGAAAGTAAGACAGAATGGGATTATGGATGCAATGCTGTAGGGAGAGAGGTTGGTTGGGCAGGATCAATAGGATTAACTGTTATTAAAAGTATTTATGACCGCTTGAGTCAATTTGAAGCCAGCCTCATGTTAGCAGCAGTTACAACACATCACTTTCACTTACATCTACACATTTGAATGATCTTTTAGAGCACCTAGTAGTCACATGTATAGTGGGAATGATTTTAAGGATTGCTTATGTTGAATTAATGAGCAAATTTGTTAAGCCCTCTAGTGGCAGAGATGGAAATGATGGTCCAGTCAGAGTCATATCTCAACATTTGGTGTCCCCGTTGGCAATATTTTTACTTGCAAACCATGAATAATTGACAGATGTAATCTGAGCTGGTGCATTAACTTAACATAAATAGCTTTATTGGTAGAACAGCTGTAATGACACGGTTACATTTTAAATGAATGTAGAACAACATTATTCATAATTGCACAATGCAGAGGGTGAAGTGTACACATAATGAAACACTGGGTTCATACAGATTACAATAACATTCAGATGTAGCTGCTGCACCGTATACAGTTTGCATTCCCTTATTGCCTTTAACATAATTACAGCTTCAGACACATAACTATTAACACTTGGAATGGAAGGGCCTCCCCATTAAAGACTTCATATATATATATACACAAACACAGAGTCATTATTTATTTACAAAAATATATCCTTGTAGATTACTAAAATTATACATATATTCAAAAAGTATGTGTCAATTAAAGCTTTAAATATTTTTTATTATAACTTAAGAGTTATAAAATATAGTTATAAATTAAGAGCAGCCTTTGTTGGCTTTTCAGAACATCAACATCGTTCATAAAGTAGTGAGGGAACAGTGCGGTGGGAAAAATATCAAGAGGTATTCTGCTTGGCTGAAATATGACTAACGAGAGAAGAAATCAAATCTCTTTCACTGAAAAAGCAAACAATTAGGAACTCAGAGAAGTGTGTGAAAGCAGAGCAATCAAGTTTTATGAGCTGAGTGAGACCCTCTTAGCCCTGCACTGTGATGGTTTTGAAAATGGGTTTGAATTCATTCTTCAAGAACATCAGTCTTTGTCATCCAACAAGCATTCTTTTTTTTAAGTTCACCCATCAATGGAACATTCTTCTCATAAGAAAATCTGATTTAAGGTTTTTGTCTTCGTTTGTTCTGTTTTTAAATTTTGTGTGACTGTGTTTATTTATTTTATAATGAAAATGTTTGGATGAGTTTGCTCTATTTCTTCAAACAGACTCCTCTTGAGGCGTTAAGGCCTTTTTCATCCTAACTATTGACAACCGTGTTGGGAGGAGGGTTACACCGTAAAGGAATAGACATAGAAAAAAGCTAAACATATTAATGACTTCTTAATTGACAATGTATCTAAAAAGCTAAAAAGTCTACATATGACATTCAACAGATCTTTAATTGCCTGTTTTTATATTGTTACCCGTTGCTATTATCTATGCATTAACTGCGAGGCAAAAAGTGTTTGCCTCTTATATAGCAAACTATTTTTATCCAATCTACTTCTTCTAAAATCTTCCAATTTGCCATTTTTTGTATTTTTACATCAAGCAGGGATTTCCTTTCCCTGTATGGCTTCTGGCTTTAAAATTTTCTTTGAGCATGTTCAGTACAATATATACAAGCTGTAAAAATGATTTTTCTCATCTTTAGCAGAACAGTTACTTTGTGGATAAAATAGATACATATATAGATGAAATAAAAAGAGAACATGGGTCTTGCCATGCTGTTGGGTGGCACTTTCAGTCTGAAACTTTGCCTATTTTGTCTGTTCCACCCGCCCACTACTGCCCAGCCTGGTGCTCCTTTCCTCCACCTCCTTCTGGGCTTGCAGCTGCTGCATGAAGTCATCAAGGATCTGCTGCGCGGACGTGGACGTCACATCCACAATGTCCTGCTCCACAAGGGTCACTTTTACCCCTCCATTTCCCATCCAGTTGTCACCGCCCACATGGTCCTGCTGGAGCTTCGGTGGGGCGTCAGCATGGTTGGTGCTGATTTGAGGCTGCTGCTGACTTTGGGGATAAAGAGCTCGGGGTCTGGCAGCATAACTGGCAGCCATTTTCTTATAGATGGCAGTGCTGATGTCATTTACAGAGAAAGGTGGGCTGTGCCTGGACTCGTGCTGGTCTGAGAGACTGCTTTCATTCCCTCCCTGTTTGAATGGTATGAAGGCTGTGACCCTCTGCAGACCTGCCTCTGATTTAGCCAGCCAATCCTGTGCTGCTGCGTCCTCTTTTGGAGTGTTTGACTGGTTGTCTGCTCGTGGTGGCTCACTAGAATGGTTGTTTGTGCCAGAGGTCGTCAGCAACTTCTGTATGGTCTCAGCGGAATTAAAGTGCTTCTCCAATAACTCTTTTATCAAGCACGGCACCTGATGATAAAACACCAACACAAACATTACTCCTGAATGGATCCGCCCCCCCTTATCTCCCACAGTGCTCTGTTTGACCTGCACTGTCCTTCAATCTCTATTTCAACACAGTTTTAGTTAGACCAACTTGTCACATGGTTCCACAATCAATATATGTTTAAAATATCCTACATTTTACTAAATATGTAGAATCACAGATTTTAATAAAGAGAAGCGAATAGGAAGAATGAAAAGATTTCAGCATGAACTTTTAGTCCCCAGATTTCCTACCTAACTGACTAAAACAATGTCATTGTATATAAACTCTTAACGCTCCAGCTTGAGCAACTTTCACTGAAAAGTCATGCTCACACATTTGATGCATCCCTGTGAAAAAGCTTAAAATTTAACATGTAACTTTAAATCCGCTTGGTTTTTACTTCAGTATAGGTTTTAATGCATATTTAATTTGAATATGCATCTTTACATTGTTGTTGTGTCTGTACTTTTACAGAAGTAAAAGATCCAAGCAGTTATATATCAAATATATTCAGAATATATTGCATGTAGGAAGTAGGAATATGTTGTGAAGATTATATCATTTTAAAGTTCTGCTGATCTGCTACAAAGCTGTGGACCTACAGTAGCTAAAGTTTGTTGTGGTAGTTTCATTCCCAATCTGTGCTGAGCTCTTTGACTGATTTATTCCCATACTTGATTCATGTCTTTGACTTAGATGATCCTCTTTTCATTCTTCCTCTTACCTCTGTTATATATTTATGTACATTTTGGAGGAGCCTTTCCAATGACACCTCATCTGTAATTGTTTTGCACATTACAAGTGAAGTTGATTCTATATTTGGGGCTCTTGTCCCTATGCTCTGATAGCCTCTTCAATAATTCATCTATGCATTCACACAGAGTGGAAGAGCATTCTAGAAACACACACAATAGATTTCCTGGTGACCACTATTTTATCATCGTAATGTAAAGCTAAAAAAAAACACACACACACACACAATTGGAGCAGTAATTAAAACACAGGCTTAAACATGTTAGCAACTACAAATAAATGTATCTATATTTGTGCATTTGAATCATATTTTATGTGTTCATCCTATTAAATGTCATTCATCAAAATTATTCCTACCAAGAATTAGAGAAGACTAATACATTCCAATGGCGTATTTGGTCAACTGTTTGCTATCTACTATATTGATGACAAAAAAGTATATAAAGTATATATTTAAAAAAAAACAACTGTATGTGGAAGTGTGCAAAAATGTCCAGTAGATGGTGCTGTGCTCACATTAATGTTCTCCAGGGCAGCCATGGTCCTGTGGGCATCCTCCAACTCTGAGCTCAGCTGGGACACACGGTTCAGTAGGTACTTCCTCTCACTGCTCAGGCTCTCTGACTGCACTCATACAAAGCACATGATTGGGCGTCGTTTAAATGTGAATAGCTCAAAGTTTGTGAATGCATGGAGATACTATCTCTCGTTTGTTATTCTGCCAGTGGCTTTAACAATCTTATCTCTATGAAACATTTTCTCACCGCTATGTGCAGGTGTTCCCCCAACAGACTATTGGCCTGTTTGGTCCCAGAGTGGGTCTCCAGAAGGCTGCAAGGAAGAGGAGTAAAAGAGAAAAAGAGGAACAGGAAAACATAAAACATCCCTGTCAGAATATGTATTATTACTGGGAATTCTACACTCGATAATCCTGTTATTATATTTTATCTATAGGGTTAAAGACGGCTGTTTCTCTTGCCAAGTGTTCTACTGACTACAAAACAACTGACACCAAATTTTGGCCCGGTGTGAGTTGACTATTCACACCAGTTGTTCCAGCCTGTTGGAGAATGTGTGGTATGTGCCTGGTGGGCCACAGCATTTGTTTGGTGACAAATACAGGCCTGACCGGACTCTCACTGCTGAGTGAGAAGGGACAGAACAGATGTCGAGATTCCCTAAAGTCTCTGCTGACCAGCGGAAAAAAACAAGTCACCGCAGAAATAGAAGACACACAGAAAAGAACAGTGGGGGATGTGTGGAGTTTATCAGTATTTTCCATGGATCGATAGGAACTTTTATTTAAAGCTATAGGGTGACTTGATA
This sequence comes from Labrus bergylta, assembly GCF_963930695.1. NCBI lineage: Eukaryota > Metazoa > Chordata > Actinopteri > Labriformes > Labridae > Labrus > Labrus bergylta. Next base: position 17,313,511 of record NC_089203.1, on the reverse strand, counting down.
GAATTGTATTGATTGCAGTTTGTTCTGGAGGCAATATGTGTGCACACATCGCACCATTTCACTCACAGATTGAAGCTTTTGTCCTCTGTACTGCATGTACTTCTGCATCACCCCACCATACATGGAACACGTGTTCTCCTGTCCACTGTAATCTTCACTATATTTTACATGTTCAAGTTACAGCAATGTTCAAGTGAGCAATGTCTATCATCACGCATGTTGAAGTGTGTTCTATTTATGATCCCAAACCTTTTATATTTCTCCTTGACATGGCTTAGCTCATCCCTGGTCCTCTGCAGCTCCACCTCCAAGCTCTCAATGCAAACCACGGTCTGCAGCAAGTTCTGGTGAAGATCTGAATTCTCCTCCTGCAGTGCCCTGAAAAGGAGAGTTTAAAGTATGTTTTACTTTAAACATATCATAAGAAATCTAGCCTTTACCCTATTCACAGTCCACAATCCTTTGCTGTTTTAATGTATGACATAGATATACAGAAACTAGAAGATGAAGTTCCAGTTCTTAAAAAGCCGCATTCATTTGTCCATAAAGACCCCAAGGAACATGTATGACGATTCTCTCATGTGCCTCACATTTGGAGCTGCATTTACAATGATTTCTTTTGTGCAGTAAATATACATTTAAAGACAAGTGTTTTTCCTTGAAACAGTGTTTATTTATAATTTTAAAATGTAAATACCTTGTAAAAAAGATTGAAAATACTTCAAGAGATAGATGCTACTTAGTATACTAGTTATTTTCAGGTTGAATGTTTTAGAAATCTGAATACTCAAATAGATTAAATGATATGTGCACATGTCTAAGAGGCCAAAAAAACTACACATTTAATGAGTGGCATGATGAAAAAAAAACTGCATCAATTGGCATGCACACTATATATCACATGCAAGAGGGAAGAACTATCATATTTACTATGAGCTAAACTTAAAGTCATTTCAAGCAGAACGTTATCTGGTGCTAAAGTCATCGTGTCCTTTTTCTTTTTAGTTCCACTCACATACACATGCATATTATTGTTGACCAACAAGTGGTTATATAAATGAGTTCCATAAATACACCTCTTCCTGTTTGAACAGTTGCGTGAGGGGATGCTCATTACTGCCATCAATAACCAATGACCCATAAGCTGAAAGAGGGTGAGCAGAGCGAGAGAGATGTGAAGTCAGTAGAGGGAAAGCTGTTTTTATTAGTGACACACTCACCGGAGATGGTCCACATCACAGAGTGTTTCCTAGAAAAAGAATCAAAAGATAGGAGCAGAGTGAATAATAATTACAAGATGCAAAAGACATATTGTAGGATCTAATGATGTTGTAATTGACTTTTTCAAACATTGCAAACTGCATTCCATACATATTTGAGCATGCCTCTTTGACTCATTCAGTTAAGAACGAACATGCCTCTTTGACTCATTCAGTTAAGAACGAACATGTCATGCTCAGCCAAATAATCAAAGGCACTTAAAACCACATTTCATGACCTGCCTTACACCTGTGGCCCTTATTGTTCTCTGATAAAAAAAAAGTTGCTCACTCGTCACTTCATATGAATGTGAGCACTCCCCAAGTTTCCTTGCTTATCATCAACTTCAACCTCACTGTTTGATTCGAGTTCCGGTTTGCTAAAGCAGAGCCAAAAACAATGAAAGACACATCCCTGTCCAAACATAGAAATAAACATTTACTCATTGAACTGGAACATTCAAAAAAGACCATTTGAAGGTGGTTATTCCAGGCTTTTAATGTGAAAGGACATAAACACCCTGGTATAAGCAACAGTAGCATTTCAGGACTTAAGCTGAGTGATATCGTTAAATAATCAGAATCAGGTTTTATTGCCAAGTACATTTACACATACAAGGAATTTGAGTATAGAAACACCCAGGATGCATCATTAGTCCATTAGAAGTGCTGTGTAGCCTACACGACAGATTGAATAGATTATTGAGCTATGATGGACATTCGCTCGGAAATGGTCTCCACTAGAATCAATTAGTTTAGTGAAGCTATACTGTTCCTGGTAAAAGTACCAATGTACAGTATGTGTGTGGCTTTCTATATGTAGCTGTGCAAATGTGAAAACTGACAAGTCAATCATTGAATCCCACACAGCGACCCCGTGAAAATAGGAAATGTTAGGTAATGTTGTGTGTGTTTTTCAGTACATGTTGAGACTGTACGCGTGGACAGACACTTACATAAGAGCAATGTGATACGTGATCTTATCCAACAGCACCACTCTCACATTTACCACGGTGCTGGCTGCTACTGTGGGCTACTGTAAGAAATGTCCTACAGTATGTGTATGTGTTTTGTTACATTATCTGACTGCGTAATTCATGTAATAAAGTTATTCAGGGCTTATTCTTAAACATTTAAATTGATAAGTCGGGTATATTCGTTTGGAGTTTAGCCTTTAAGTAGAGGACTATCATCTGCTGCAGTGCTGAAGAATGACTCAGCTTGCAATGCGTAATGTTTGACACGTCCCACACAGCCTGTGACTCAGCTACACTGCCTCTGCAACAGAAGAGCATTTCTAATGCTCAGCCTGTTTTAAAACAGAGCTATCTTTCCTTCAGGGCAGTGCTGCTACCGTCATAACATTTATGACTGATTCATTTAACATATTATTCATCGGTTTTAAATTGTCTGGCTCAGGAAATGACCCAAATGTAATATTCACATGGATGTTATAGTGGCATAAAAAGTTACATATAGAGGAAGTGTTAAAGCATAGTTTGCGTACTTTGTTCATTTGGGCCATTTTTAATTTTTTTAACACGATACAATTTTGGTTTTCCGTTATCTAAATACATGGATTTGATCGAATAAAGATTAAAAGAGTTGAGTTATATATATAACGGAAGAATTGAAAAAGTGCCAATGAACTAAAACATGTTTCAATGCATGAACTATTATTTTTCTACAGTGCACAAGGTGCAGTTCTTGTGACGTTTCAATTTCTGAATCAACATCTAAAGCTTTGATATTCCAAAACATTCATTTTTCCCAAATAATTGTTTCTGGATAATCAAAAAAATTAATTCATAATTAAAGCCCACACACATTAGAATAGGGAACTCACCCTGTGTTGTTTAGAGAGCCCCTCATGTTGTGAATGATGTCGACCACTCTGCTCCGAGCTGTGACTGGTGGCTGTGTCTCTGGCCCTGGATGAGTCTGATTTTGTTGATGAAGACTCAGATCCGAGGCCTGGCTCAACACCCTTGGCTGAGAATGGAGGGGAGCAGGCATGCCCTTTGTGCCCGTTGCCTGGCTGAGTTTGGTGCTGAGAATAGTGCTGGGTATGTTCACCAAGTGAGGCAGTAGGCTGCTGTTTGTGGTGGTGCCGTTGTTTTGGCTGGACGGGTTCAGGGCTGGTGTTTGTGCCATCTGTGAGGTATTGCCCATACCTGTCTCCTGACAAGGAGCCCCCAGTGGGAGATGGCCTTCTTTCTTTATGGCTGTTTCCATGAGTTTTATGGCTAGGAGAGTGGGGGAAGTGATTAGGTGGGGGACTGCCATGGTATTTCTTAGATGAGAATGAGATGACTTTGTCAGGGTTGGTGCAGTTTAAGGGTTTGCGAGAGCGGCTGCAAGCTGCTTCTTCCTTTCTGTCTTGCTGTCTCGGACGCTGCGTCCTCTCCTCTTCTGAGCTTTCTCTGTGCTTCTTTGGCGGGAGCTGAGGCTTTACTGGGCCCGGTGTTTGGGCTGGGGCAGGTTTCTTTCCAGTAGGTTTATTTTTGTTCAAACCCAAGATAGTGAGATCTGACGGGCTTATAACCTGCTTTGTAATCTCATCTAGAAAGGCTGAAAATTGTAGCTTCCCCTGCACAAAATTTGCCCTGGCTTGCTCCATCTCAACTTGAGTGATTCCCTTCCCCTTCTGTCCACTGGGATCTTGTCCTTTGGAAACTCTAGGGGACAGCACCTCCATGGACTTAACCTTGCGAATGTCATTAAGAGGCTCCTTGTTTTTAAGGATGCCTTTGGTGGGTAACTGGCTGGAGGACACCGCTCTCTTGGGGCCAAGGGAGACCCCTAACAGAATGTCTTCCTCGCTGAAAGCCAGGCTTCGGTTCAAACTAGATGACTTATACAGAGTGCTGTAGTTCATGTGCGATACCCTGGACTGCTCCTCTCCAACATCGCTGTCAGTACCCCGCAGGAGGCCTGCACTCCTGCTGTGACTTCGGTCAAGAGAAGAAAAACTAGCCTTTTCCCTCTTGTGTGAGCTCACATGGGTCTCACTGCAAACACTGCCCTTTTTGCCAAGTTGCACGGTGGCAAAGACAATGGGCTCGCTGCCGTTGTCTTCCCTGAAACCTCTGCGAACATCTGCTATGTTGGAGCAGGACAGTGAGTGCTGTGGCTGCTCAGCATGACGAAGAGTGAAAGGATCATTTGCACTCTCCTCTGTGTACCAGGAGGAAAAAGAGGAGGAAGAATCTGTGGAAGAAAGGGAGGAAGAAGAGGCCCTAGAAAGAGTTACTGGGGTTTCAGAGTTGTAAAGTATCTCATCCTCTTCACTGTGGTGAAATTGTTGTGATTGTTGATGACGATGAGGGTCGTCATGGATATAGTGACCACGTTGATGGCGAAGGTGATGCCCATGGCTGTCATCTGCAATTCTGTCTGTGACATCCAACATTGTGTACCTACAGTGACAGATATATGAAACACTTTAATAAAGTCTCTGCACAATTATACATTACTGTATTTCGAGGAGTAGTTATTATCCACACTTCTTAGACTATTGACAGAGAATTTGGTTCACAAATGAATGAAGGACCACAATCAACAATCCTACCTTTGTGACTGAGGGTCTTGGTCATGGTGAAGCTGATGGTGATGGTGTTGGTGGTGGTGGTGCTTCCGTGGCTTGATTTCGCCCGGTCCAGAAGGGCTGTGAACAGGCTTAAAATAATTATCCATCATTGGTCTCTTCCCTGGTGGTAGACTGCAGATCCCGTCCCGGTTATTGAAAACAAGGGGCACTGTTGTTGGTACTCAGCTGTTTCCTTTGTTGTGCAATGATTTTTCCCCACTTTTTCCAGACACACTTTTTCTCTATTTAACTAAAACTTTCCAGTCGATATTAGCTGCAGGAAAAAAATCTGCCCAGTTCAGACAGTACTCTACTGATGGTTAAGCTTCTTCTAAAAGATGAAATATATTCTAAACAAGTAACAAGGACTTCAGCGCTCAAAAAGTTTGAAAACAAAATCCCTAAAAAAGATAGATCTCTGATTTTCCCAAAAATTCCATTTGTTGTTCACTCTCTCTTGCTACATGAATGAGATTGTCTCCCTCAGCGGCTGGCTCTGGAATAATGGGATCATCGCTCATGAGCAGGAAAGTTAAATTCCTGGATTGTGCATCCCGCTTCATGTAAAAGCTTGGCGCTCATTGAACCAGCTGAAAGAACGAGACCTTTAACCTCATACAGGAGACAATCGAATCAAGCCCTGAGGGACACAACAAGGTTAAATTAACCCAGTGATATAACTTGCAAAAGCAGGGTTTGCCTGTGTGTTTTTGCTACCTCTATAGCTTGAACCTTATGTCTGCAGTCATCTTGTGTGAAACATTTTTTTTTTTTTCGGGTTTTAGAATTGTAAAAAAATATACATAATAGATAAAGAAAGGAAAAATAAAATCAGGAACTGTGTGAGTATCAACTAAAGTTATTGAACTACCAACAGCTGCCATATTGATTTTGGGAGGTTTCCTGCTACAATCTTGTTGGTTCAAACATAATGACATTTACTCTCTAGGGTTGATGAAATTACAAAGGATAATAGAAATGTGTCATTTTCTATCAGGAGTTGTTTCAAAGTTGTTGTTTTTTACTGTGCCAGCTCTCTTTTTGGTGTTTCCACTTGTAGGCTATCAATGTAATGAAGTGCTGTGATTTGGATAGCTGATGTCAAGAAGCCATAGATGTGTAAATGTCCTAACAGATTTTCCAGGTTTGCAGCATGCTGTAGGTTAGGCCTATATGAAATTATACTGAATTCCCATTGATACAGCTGCCCTGTCTATAAAAAAACATAGGCTATTAATTATCTTTACAGTGAAATAGCCTAGTCTCTTAAACTGCTCACTCAATGCAAATTGAGATATCCTTCAAAGTGACTTTGATTGACAAGAAATTCACAGAGCTCTAGATGAGCCTGCAGGGTGAAACTCCTTGGAGTTTCATCTTAATCACATGAAGGGATTACTCCTTTTTCAAATGTGGCAGTGGCACCAACAAAATGATCAATTCATAGAGGATGGGAGAAAGGTAGAAACTAATTCAAAGGGACAACTCCCCACACTAGGCTGTTGCTGATCAATGGAATACAGCTTTAATTTGAAAACTTACGTAAGGGAGGATGCCCAGACTTATCCAGGGTACTCTAATCAATTTTTCAACCCAGTTAGATGGACTGAAACACACAGGGGAAAAAATTAGATTTCACTTTTCACTGCACCCTCTGCTGGTGAGAAAACGGAACTGCCGCTTTGCCCTTTCAGAACTTGTAATATTCCACCTCTTCAGTGTTCCTGGCACTGGATGCTTCTGGAAAATGTCTAGTTTTATCACGTAGGCCTACTCTTTTCTGCCCTCCAACACTTATCCTGCAGTAATGTATCTAACTTAAATTCGGATTGGATTGGACATGAAGCCCTGAATCAAACAAATACGACTTTTACATAAGGGTGTAGCCTATATATATACACAAGACCACATTATACATTCAATGACGAAGTATTAAATACATCAGCAGGATTTGCTGCAACGATTAGGCAATCTAGCAACCAAAAAAACACTTTTTGGGCATATGCCACTCGGGCTAGAGAAGATGAGTTAGCTGTTTTCTATTGTTCGTTTGTCACAAACAGCATTTCATTGCGGCAAAGGGAAGTAGATCTGGTTCTATTCTAGTTTGATCCGGTTCCTCAGACCGTATCACAATCAAGTAAAAATGAATCCGCGTAGATGATGTGTGACGTCAGCTGTTTTGTAGGTTGTTGCAGTGTAATGTTAGGGAATCTGGCATTTTAAATGTACTTTACTCGCTTTTCTGTGTCTAGCATATTTCCACTATCTGAATTGAACTTATAGTGTAAGCATAATTGAAATATTATAATGCATCTTCATTTGAAGCAAGATATTTTGACTTGACTTTGAATTGTCCAAGAGTATCCAAGATATCCAAGAGTATAATAAGATTGTATTTTCCTTAACGTATTAATTATTCGACTTTTTGCCTCGTACTCGACACTTACGCGGACATCAGCATTAGTAAGCAGTTTTTATCATTCAAAAGTGGGACTACTTTCTTGTCGGACGAATAACTCGCTTTGCGGTTGTCGAATCACCCAAACAGTATAAAAGCATCCAGTGACGCCATTTCAACCCATTCGACATTTCTTCAAATTCGGCGTTACGCGGGGCGTCGCAGGTTAAACGAATCTTTTTTTTTTTCATCGATTAATACTAAGACATACGATGTCTTTAGAAAGAAATTTAGATATTTAAACTTCGTGTTGCTAGCGTACTTTTTTTTTCTTTTTTAAATCAAAGTATCTCGAAAGTTATAACCAGGCCATGCCTATGTCGAAAAGCGTAGACATTAAGAAACCTAGTGATACGCAGGTATTAGTGTTATCATTAAGTAAAACCGGTTAGATTTTTCTTTTTTTAATTAGATTCAGTTGAAATCTAGCTTTTTTACTTTACTCGACGATAACGTTTGTATGCCATCGAGCTGACGGCGTAGGGAGCCTAATATAGTCTTCACGTAACTCCAAATACGTGGCACGTTTTATACTGTTCTCGTTAGCCTCAGGAAAGTCTAAACTTTATTTAAAAAAAAAAAAAAAAAAAAAAGACTTTATTTGTTAAGTCACCGTCTCTTTAAAAAAAAAAATGAGCCAAAAAGAGGTCAGTTATTTCCATTTTCGTGACGACAGTAGGCCCGAAAAGGGGTTCGTGACGTAGCAGAATTTAAGTGTTTTTCATTGGTTGATTTAAAAAAAGAAGATAAGGGAGCGGCCACAATCCTAACCTGAGCGACCGCAAGTATCTTACTTTCGTCTTTGAGTGAGGAAAGCCTTCTTTAAAACACGATGGTCTCTACTTATCGATAGGATTTTTAAATAAACAAGGCAGTCACATGATACGTTGACTAGCTTAAGACAGGAGTTAAAAAAAAAAAAAAAAAAAACGTAACAAGAAGGCACGAAATATGACTATAGTCAAATTGCTACTTATCTCCCAATGAAGGGGATATAAAATATGAAAGGGAATAGACAACTGGGGCACAATGAATTGCATTTTACATTTGCGAATAAGCTTAACGAGCACAATCATGGTGATACCTGATGAAAGGGCTCTTTAAACCAAAGAAGCAATCAAGACAATCAATTTTATGTTGAAGTCTGTCCTTTCTTTATTTTTTTTATTCCTGAAGTTTTGTACTAAGTCATTAAGTCATTCTGCCTGATTTTTATTTTACTTTTTTGACGAGTCGGTGGTAGTACCAGTAACCAGATTTGTTGATGAGGGGAAACCAGTTTATTATTATAACAAGATTGGAAGAACAAAGTCTTTAAGATTAATTCAACCTGAGCTCTAGCGTTGGCTCATGGAATTGGAATCGGAAATGAAACCTTTACCTTTTGTTTCAGTTGTCACCTTTTTTTTTTTTTTAACTTAGAGAAGACAGAAGATTTTTTTTTTTTTTTTTTTTTTTTAAATGGACTGAGTTGTCAAGGGGAAGAAATGGACTTAGTTATATGAGGAAGATCACAGGACCAGCGGTGGCGCGAGGCTGTGGGACACGTGGAGCACCAGAGTGGAGCCAGGCAGGACAGGACCAGAGGGCATAGGAGGACCAGAGTGGAACCAGGCAGGAAAGGACCAGAGGGCATAGGAGGACCAGAGTGGAGCCAGGCAGGAAAGGACCAGAGGGCATAGGAGGACCTGAGTGGAACCAGGCAGGAAAGGACCAGAGGGCATAGGAGGACCTGAGTGGAACCAGGCAGGAGGGGGAAAGCAGAGTGAGCCCAAGAGAGCAGGCAGCAGCAGCAGCTGACGTCCAGAGGGAGCCAGAGGCAAGGGGCAGGGTAGCAGCAGAGAGAGGCCAACGCTGACGCAGTGGCAGCAGCTCCAGAGCAAGCCAGCCAGTGATGAAAGGGTGGGGAAGGGCGCAGAAGTGTCTTCTAGCTTCAAGTTTAACGCAGGCGTTGGTTTGTATATGGGTAGAGGTACCTCTGTTAAATACAGGCATTGAGTAGTACATTCCTGAAACTGTTTTAGAACACAATTTCTCGCACAGTTTTCTCTTCCTCTTTCAGGCATGCCGTGTAAAGCGTTTTGTACTGCGGGCGACTCTCCTCTTGTGCGCTGAGATGAGTGTGGTGGTTTCTGCTGTGATGAATGCCTTGGTATTGTGCTGACAAGAGGAACATCTTATCGGACTTCTCTACCCCTGCGATCAGACGTAGTCGTCCCCCCCCCCCCCCCCCCTCCAGCCGGAAGGAGAGGCAGTCCTTTTGTTGTTCATAGGTCTTCCCCCAAAGAAGTTTTCAGCATTGGGAGTGTGAGAATGGATGGTCTCCTGTGCGGCCGGTTGATGTGTGTATACAGCAACCCTTCAGTGCTTCAGCTGGGCTTCCATGGTACAGATCAGCTACGTCTACCTCTTAAACAAAGCAGTGAGTTAATGCATGTAATGTACATGTGGGTGTAACTATCCGGTACATTAACTTGTTGGTCCCTTTGATCTCTCTTACAGAGTAAATCTAGTCATGATATAAATTGTACTGCAATGGTATTCGTACGGGGCAAATAAAGATTTGTAGGTTAAGGGGAGGGAGAGGGGGCATTTAAAACGTGTTTCCGAGTCTTTTTTACAGGCCTGCCCCCCTAAAGTGGATCATCGAAAGGATCCCCTGTGCCAGCTGCCCTTCAAAAGTTGCGCACATCATTCTAACTATATGCTTTGGATCGGGATCATGTGCGGTTTAAAGAGATGTAGGAAGGTATTTGTATATAATAAGTCCATTGGATCATGTTGTATTCATTCCTCACCATTTGGACCATGTTGTAATGGGGTTTTACACATATTTTGGTTGATGGGGAGGGAGGGTTGTGGGGCGTTAATCAGTCTCTTCCTAGAATTTACAGCTTCGTGTTATCCAACTGAAAATGGCTTGAATAGTCATCACTCAAGATTCAAGTGGACACTTGCCTCGCAGGATAGAAACTTCAAATCTAGTCTTCTGACGTAGCAAGAAGCTCTGTTTTCTCAGGGAGTGTGGTAACAAGTTTCTTTACTAGAAATCATTGTTATTTTGTACTGATGCAGGTTGAAGTTGCTTTTTTTGGGATGGGATTGGGGTTGTGTATTTGTGACTCTTGCAGATTAAGTTCAGTCAAGTCCAAGTCTACGGTTCACAAGGATGGAATCCCTCGCTTTCAAACTTGCGGTATTTAAATACTTCATCTGAAAAAAATGGCTAAACTTTTACAAAATGTATTCAGAGTCAGTGTTCTTTCCAAGGCAGTAATGTCATTTCATAATTGTCCTGTAGTTGAATACTGCTGTTGGGGAATTGTGGGGAGGCTTTTTCCTTTGCATTTTTCAGTGTGCTGTGTCCTGTGCGCTTTCCAATACCCGAGACATCAGGAACTCTCCTAACTCATTGTATGTTCACGTTTCCTTGCGCGTCAAGCATCACGTAAGGTCACTAAATGTGTCACTTCTCTTAACATTCATTTTCTGGCTAAAATTACTCCATTGAAATTCCTTTGCAATTAGTTACATTGCCTTGTATTGACAATACAATGAGTGAACTATCTGTAAAGGATTCTGTAATTGCATAATAAATGCATAGCTTGTTGTGATTGAATACAGTTTTGGTATGCATTTGTTTCTTTTTGGGGGGCTTGTGTGGGGGAGCTTTTCTTGTGCTTTTTCAGGTGTGATTAAAGCTTGGAGTTTTGTAGAGCACGGATGTGACCTGGGCCCGAATGACATCCTTTCAAAGTGGAAAATTGAAGGCAGATAAGTTGAATCCATCAAATTATAATGTTGGAAAGCAGAAACTTCTCAACCCTTGAATGGTCACTTGTATCTTGACTGTGCAAAACTGCCCTCATTGTTGAAATGACGGCAACTTGCTGTACTTGAGAGTAGATATAGCACTGCTGTGCTTTCTTAACAAGAGTCTTTTGATGATTTGATGGACCTTCATTGATTCTGATATCTGCAGTAAAGCATTTGGGTAAGCATAACAATAGTCAGTTCTTTGATCCATGTGGGGGGGTTATAGGGGTGTTTCTTGTCTGCCTCTGATCTTTCAGAACAGTCCAAAGGAAGAATGCAGTCTACCTAAGACTAAAGGAGTCATCCTGCCCCTTCAATCAACCATCACACAGTTTGAGCAAGTGGAGTCAGGTTATTTTGATGTTTACAGATTTTGTCACAATTAGTTCTCAGCTGCTAGCCCTTGCGCAACTGTGCAGGTGGCAGGTTATCATTAATGTACTTTGTATCGTGCAACTGTACGATCTTCCCAAATTTAAGCAGCTGAGGAAAGCTGTGCATGGTACAGCTGAAATTCAGTCTTAAAATGCAGCGCAAATGTGTTGCCTTAGTTAATTTATGCATTGGTATATTGTTGCGGCGTATTCCACTTCTCTTTACAGAAAACAGAGAGACCAAGACTGGTTCAAGTACAAGTGAAGGCCTCTGACCTGGAGCATGTAGTAAGATGTTGACTTGTTGACATAAACTCATGCAATGTTCTAGTTGACAAAATGACACCTTGGAACTGGCTTTATGTTAACCTCAAATCAGAAGTAACAATGCTTTACTAGCATATTCCTCTTTGGCCACAGGGCCTTATTGCTTTGCATCTTAAACCATAAGATGAGTAGAACTCGAATCTTTGTGTTTGGTGGGTGTGTTGTGTAGATCACTCTTTGTTTCAGATCATTTTCGTCTGTCCGCTCCGATCTCGCCTGCCTCTGAATGCAAAGTCATCTGTGGAAGCTGTCAGCGAATATGAGTGTGGCTCCCGAATGAAGTGCCAATCCCCTGTGCGCTTGAGCTTAAATCCGAATCCCCTCCAACGTCCTTCGCAGAAGCCCTGCTCTCTGTGTTTGTGTGTGCCTTTTTCTTTCCCCTTTGGTTTCTCAGGTCAAATTACCTAAAAGTAATCTTTATATTTCATCTGGGATGGCCTAACCTGTGATGGAACACTGAGAATCCAGTCACGTTGAGATCAAGAGCTGCAAGCTTGTTTCGCTAATACTGCATCACTTCAGTGTCATGGGTGCTGAGTTAAGTAATTTCGGTTCCCTTGATTTTTCTTTAACATACCATGGCTTTAATGTGTAACTCAACATATTTGCATGCACATCGGCTTTGCATAACAATTTATTTGTGAAACAACATAATCATGAAGTTGTCAAACATTGCAGTATTTAGTCTGGTTTTTTGGGGGGGGCGGGCAACACTCTTCTCTCTTCCTTTCAGACATCTCGTTCAGCTAAACTTGATACTGAGCCAGGCGACGTATTGCACTGCAGGGAATCATGGGATCACTTGGTACAGGTCTCCCTTGGGGTACACGTGTAAACTTTGAAGGATTGCGCATCACTGTGGAAGAAGAGCTTTGATAAATGATGTTACTGAAGTTGTGGTAATCTCTAACCATACAGGCATAATTTATCATATTTGGTTTAATTGTGGTTGTATGTGGGAGGGGGGTGGGGTGGCTTAAATTGTTTGTGTCTTTCTATTACAGCTGTAACCTTGGTGAGCAAGCCTTCTGTCTGTATTTGGCCCGCGAGTCCTGCCGAATTGCAAAGGATAAACAGCTTTTGGGTATCAGCAGGGATATTTGTATCTTGGCTTTGTAATTATTGATTAAATGATGTCTTATCAGTCAAACACAAATGCCATGTAGTTGGGGAATGCTGGGGATTGGGGAAACCAGTTCTCTCTCTTCTAGTTTCAGCTTCGTGACCATGAGAAAAAGTCCATGTCGTGACAGGATAATATAGCAGCCAGGTGTTAATGGGTTTTCTTTTCCTGGGGGAACAAAACTTCTGGTCTTGTTCCTCCAGGTTTTGCTTTACCCTTAATTACAGCAACAACAAAAAGCAAAAGACTCTGGTGGTGGCACTTCTGACTTTGTCAGTAACAGGGTTCAACTCCCTGCGGTGTCTGCTTTGAAATTGTGCGCTGTGTGGGGGTAGAGGGTTAACTTCAGTACATGTAGTGAAGTCACGGGTAGATGAGGTATTTAATAACTGGAATTCTGTAGCTAAAGGTAGTCAGTCATCTCCTCACTGTCTGTTTTTGATGAAAGGTCTCACCATACTGCAAATGACAAACTTCACCAGGGATGGAGGTATTTTGGTTTAAGAGATATCAGAATAGTTGCACACAAGTACAGTGTAGTTGCTGGGGAACAGTAACAATGCTTGGGATGAAAGAGGCCATGAAAGGATAATTATCACTTTTATAATTATTCTGGCAAAAAATGTTTCTTGCTAAGTAGTTGTGTATGATCTGTAATTACAATGCTAACATTAACATGTTAAAATTGTGAAAGCTTTCATAGAATTGTAAATAGACTCTAGTACCTACCTGACCTCCCTCTCATGACACTCCCTTTTCTCAACTACACTGCCAATGAAGGGGGGGTCTGGTCCTACCTTCACAACAGGGCCCCAAATCGCTAGCTAGACTCGGCTCCTTTGAAATCCCTGTGGGGGGGGACTGGATTGCAAAACTCCATTGGGTCATTTGGGGCAAAAGCTAAATTGATTCTGATGATTTGAATATTCATGAACATGATAGTGTTATAGAAGCTGCTGCTGTACACCTTATACATTTACTATGTGCACTTCCTAACTGGAAGCTGTTTGTTAAATTGTAACTTGCTGACATTGTTTTTGTCCAGATGCTTGCTTGTGTTGTACTTAGTCTTTGAATTGCTTTAGACTAAAGGCTTTGCAAAAGGAAATTGCTGCATTGTATCGGTTCAATAAAGCTATTATTTGTGGGTCAACTTTTGAATTTTCTTTTTTTGTTCACTAAAAAGGCTGAGTTTCCATGTTATGATCTGGGCCTATGACCCATTATTTTGAGTTAATATTGGAGCACTTGACTTTAAATTTAGATTCTTAGAAATCTGGAAGTCTTCAAAAGTAATACACTGCAGTGTGCACTTGCAGAGCAATTCTGCATATTTTAAATCGCATCTGATGTGACTATAGCTAGAAAATAATAGTGGAATGGATTACAGGAATTGTTTTCTGTCTTGACTTCTGTGACAGTGATGTACCTATTTGTGCTAATAAGACATTACATTTGAAACTTCACAAACCCTGTGTTTAGAAATATATTTTTTACAAATCAGTTGGATACATGTGTTTCAAAAATGTTTATGTCTAAGGAAGGTGTTACTACACAAGTCATGTCTATTTGTTACCTGAAAGTGTGTTGATATGGGTTTAAATGCGAAAGAAAAAAATCACTGCCTCATTGAGTCACCCACACAGCACCAATCCACATGGCCAGTATTTTTTATACACAGCATGAGTTGATATTAACTGTTCACAACAGTATTACGGAGACACTTGCATTCCTTTCATTTTCCCCAATAATAATATGAAGGATGTTCTCCTTTACAACCTTTTTGTTGAACAGTGTAACAGTACTAGAAATTTAAGCAAAAAACATTTCTTAAGCAGTATCAGAGCCAACCAGTTTCCATTTACATATCAACTGCAAACCAGACCTTCTTGATAGTATGCATTAACATGTAACATCAACATTGTGGATAAACAATTACACTAAATACAAGTTTAAGTAGAAAGTTATAATGTTTACATTAAATGACAATTGAGATAACCTCTGACCACACTGTTATACAGATGTACGATATCTGCTCAATGTAGATTAGATTAGGATCCAGAAAATTAAAGAAGTTTGAAAAACACATCCAAAGTAAACAAGTTGTTTCTATTGCATCTTTAAGCTGTACATGCCTGGAAATATGGCAGAAAACACTGATCAGCAGGGTCATGTGTAGTTGTCAGGGTCATGTTAGACAAGCAAAGGATATAGGCCAGGGTTAGTCCCTTAAACATAACTTTTTTTTTATTTGTGTGTTTTTTTTACTACAGAAATATCTTAGTGGGATTAACTAACAGACCCTTTGTCCTGTTTAACTATCTGTGTCCATTCTGGTAAACTCTCTCCAGTAAAAAGTCTCATGCACCTAATCACCCAGATTCTGTTGATATCTAGTCATTGGGACTTAACTTGGAAATAAGTTAAGAAAGTTAAGATTTTCTCAAGATCTCTCATGCCAGCCCGATACACATTGGGTCTCTTGGGAGATACTGTAAGGAGCCCCTCACCCCTCACCCAAAGTCTAATTTATAGTATTGTTACTTGTTGGAGAGTCAGTGAGTTATTGTTGAAAAAATTCCCATTGTAAAAAACATCTTAAAACAATCTCAAAGACATAAAAGTGAAGAGGACAACATAATGACTCCCCTTGGATATTAATACAGAGGGGGCAGGTCCAGCTTTGGCATCTGTACAGTGCACAGTGTGACTGCATTAATAGGCAGTAAGTTCTGAATGGAGGTGAAATTATATCTTCCCCTTTTCAGCCTGCGTTTGTATTTATTCAGTAATTTATTTCACGAATTTACAATTTATTTTTCAAAATATTTGGAGCATTTTAGCTTGTTTTGGTGTTCATATCATAATTGTCTTTATTGTCTGATGTTGACTCAGGCTTTTTCTGTTACCTCAATAAACATGTCAAACAATAGAAAGGCTTGTACAGCATTTCTTTAGGTGACTTCCTAACAATTCATGAAAGTATGTATATATTTGATAAATATTATTTAAAATGTTGTATTAGCGGAACCAATCTGCAGACGCAAAAGTTTACACCGAGCCATTTTACATTCGTGCCACTTGCTAAAACCAGCCTCACTTAGCTCACTGTTTTATCCTCCCGTGAGTGTGTGTGTGTGTGTTTGATGCGGTGTGGAGGTAATAGGAGATGTGGTCCTTTTTTGCCAGGGATCCTGTCAAAGACTTCGCATATGAAATCCTGCCAGACTCCCAGGAGGAATCTGGAATATGGACCCTTCACCGGGGGAAGCGAAAGGTGAGGCGAGGCAGAGCCGCTGACGCTCACTGTTAGCTGGCCCAGCTTCGTCGCGGAGGCCCCGTCACTTAGCCGGCTGGCTAGCATTTAAATCAATGGCCGGTGGTTTCCTTCACGACGTCATATGACATTGTTTTCAGTAGCTTTCTAATATTTGTCGCTGTTTCATTGTCACTGCAGGTTTATTTATAATCTGCTTGCTACACGTAAATGTTAAGTTTGCGCTCCCTCCCTCGGCAGCTCTTTGTTTACTCCAGGGCGCACACACGTATTTCTCGCCACGTCACCCTGTTTTAGTGCAGTTAACAAATGCACTTGGCATAGTTTTCAATCTTTATGTTTTATGGCATCAATAAAGGGTCTGTCCTTCACCTGTGAGGTGTACCCTACATTACCCACGTACCCCTTTTTTGTTATCGTCGAGCGGGTCAATCTGAACTGTCAACATCATCATGACTGAAGGGCCGTATAAGCACCATGTTCCTGTTTTATTCATGTTTACTGGAGTTTCTGCATAAACAGATGCAGAACTGTGACAGTTTTGTGCTCGATTTTAATCACAAAGCCTATGAATGTCAAATGTGTGTTATTCCGAGTGAGTCATTTCACCTCAAATCTGTTTTCTCAGACCAATGGAGAGCCAGTGTCGGTGTTCGTGTACGAGGTAGCACAGGGGACAGAGCAGCAGACCCAGCTGGCCAAGGCTGCGTTCAAGCGCATGAAGACCCTCAGGCATCCTAACATCCTGGCTTATGTCGATGGTTTGGAGGTATGGCCTTCTTTGTGAGTGATTTGCACACATTTTGGGCCTCAACACACTGCCATGTTTGCTGATTTTTTTTTTTTAGAAATAAGTTCACTGTGCTTCACTAAGAGACTAAGGAATAACCTTTTGTCATGTAACCTCCATATACTGAGTGTCTCATCCCCATCGTTTGTTTTTCTCTGCATGTTTACGTTCAGGTAGAGGTGAGTGTGATTATGCCTCTATAGTCCTTTTGATATTATTGTAGAAACGTTGTTGTGAGTAGTATGAAGCCAATTCTTATGCTGTTTTTTTTTAGATTTGTGTGATGCTGTGCTGTTTCACACCAAATAAATTTAAGATTAAGATTTAGTAATTTACATATACAATGAACAATACTGTTAAGTGGATAATAAACACAAGATTATGTCAAATACATATCAAAGAAGACTAAAACGTATACTAGTACATCCTCATTATATGTTGTTATAAATTTCATTCAACTTATTATGCAGAGGTTTTATTTCACTCAAGGTTATCCACAAAAAAAATCACCATTTATCCAAACACATCAATTTACATTTAACTTAATCAGTTTTCATTTGAATTCATGTGTGTATTTCACAGACAGAGAAGAGCCTGTACCTGGTTACTGAGCAGGTGACGTCCCTTTCAGTCCACCTGAAGGCCCAGGCAGAGAAAGGTGGAGCTGGTGACCTGGAAGTGTCCTGGGGACTGCATCAGATAGTGGTAAGTAGTCAATGGTAAGCCACGTGATACTGTCAGGGGAGCCATAGTTCTGCCACCGGTTCTGTAAGTTTTTCTCAATCTCTCACAGAAAGCTTTAAGTTTCCTGGTCAACGACTGCCACCTGCTGCACAACAACTTGGGTGTATGGTCTGTTTTTGTGGATCGAGCCGGAGAGTGGAAGCTCGGGGGCCTTGACCATGTGGCCCCTGAGCAGGGTGACCCGAGTGGGGTCTCGCTCCCTACCCCCAAGGCTGTTTACCCAGACATGGAGAAATATGACCCTCCTGAGACGCCTAATAGCAGTGGAGAAAAATGGTAAGACAGGAGTGTAAAGCTGATTTCACACGTGTTCTCATTTAAGGATAACCTGCCCTTGAAATTTTCCTGATGTGCTAATTCAAGTCTTTAGAGGCTAGACGTGATTAATGGAAGATGCAAAATCCAAGATGGTGTACAAAGCCACAGAGTCCAACACTATGATGACAGCTTTTTTCCCTTTAATACTACTTGTAATTCAACATATTAGGAGAAGCAAGGAACCAGTGGAGAAGAACATACTGGCAAGCAGGGAAGACTATGAAGCAGCTTCATTTATGTGCTAAACAATCATACTATCAACACCATCAAAAACACAAACTGAGAAGAGCAGCTCAGACTTGTAATTTGTCATACAGGAGGATAAGGAAGCTGCATAAAGAAGATCTAGAGGAAATGATATCTGATTAATTCTGGTTCTGGTTAATCCCTGGTTTGTGTTGAAACGTAGTGCTGAAGTGTGAGTGTGTTGGTTGCAGGGCAGGGGAGGTTTGGCGACTAGGCTGCCTGATCTGGGAGGTGTTCAACGGGCCACTACCTCGCACATCCTCCCTCCGTTCACTGGGAAAGGTACAATACCTCCATTGTTCTTTTCTGCAATAACTGCACTATTGTTATGCCGGTACAAAATTTCGCTTCAACATTGTAAATGTAATTCAGGTTGTTTTGTAGTTTTTTTTTAATGAATGTGAAGATGTAAGATAAACTAAAAAAACAAACATTTTAATTGGATATACATTATATATTTACATTGTATTGTATTATTTAATACAAAATCAGGAAAATAATTTGAGAAGAGATATCATTGACCTTCACAATGATTTGAGCCAGCAGTTCAGTGTTAGCCAAAGTCTTTGTTTTTTTGGTGTGGTTTTTGTTGACAGAGTTGACTTCCCTCTTTTGTGTCCTCTTTGTGCCATCAGATCCCCAAGGCTCTGGTGCCTCACTATTGTGAGCTGGTAGGAGCTAACCCTCGAGCTCGACCCAACCCAGCCCGCTTTCTCCAGAACTCTAGAGCCCCGGGAGGATTCCTCAGCAACAGCTTTGTGGAGAGTAACCTTTTCCTGGAGGAGATCCAGGTGCACAGATTTACATACAGACTCACTTAATTATGATTACTGTGGGGTTTGCTTTTAGCGCTTTAAACATACTTCACCAATAAGGTCACATCAATGTAATTGATGGAAGTTCTTTTGGGATCCTGTGTGGAACTCAGTTTAATTTGATGAAGCAAATGCCAGCAAGTACCACTGCAAAGAAGCCATGGGTTGTAATTAAAGGATATTCTAAAACTTTATCTCTCTCCAGATCAAGGAGCCAGCTGAGAAGCAACAGTTCTTTCAGGATCTAAGTGACAATCTAGACTCCTTCCCTGAGGACTTTTGTAAACACAAGGTCCTGCCTCAGCTGCTCACCGCCTTCGAGTTTGGCAACGCAGGCGCCGTCGTCCTCACGCCCCTCTTTAAGGTGAAGCTGCAAGACTTTTTAGCAGACTTTTTAATCATGCATTTACAGAAAACAGCAGTATATTGTTCTGTAAATAAACCTTGTTGAGTGCTCTTTTGATTGAAAGAGTCCTAGAAAATAAAGTTAAACAGTTTTACAATGTAAAACAAAGTTGAATCTTTTTTGCAGGAAATGTTGAAGTGAGACCTGGTTTTATTGGTTTTAGTATCGTTGTGTACAATTCATTTCAGGTTCCCTCTACCCATTCTTGTTTTATCTGATTTAATTTTTCTGTGTGTCTGCCAGGTTGGAAAGTTCCTCTCAGCAGAAGAGTACCAACAGAAGATCATCCCTGTTATTGTGAAGATGTTTTCCTCCACAGACAGAGCCATGAGGATACGGCTGCTGCAGCAGGTGTGAAAAGCCCTTCATCTAGCCACTGAGCATCTCTTTCAGGGATCTAGGTTTTTTTTCCCATTGAATTTTCCAATGCTACATGCAATTAAAGAACACAGCTATAATGCACAGAGGGGAGTCTAGTGGATAGTCAGCTCGCCCCATTTACTGTACAGAGGTCTTGTAAACGGTTGGCCTGGGTTTGTATCTGACCTGTGACTCCTTTCTAGCATTGTCGTTCCCCAATCTCTCTGTTCCCTTATTTCTGACTCTATCCACTGTCCTGTCATTCTTGTAAAGACATAAAAAGCCCCAAAATAAATCTAGCTACCAAAATAAATCTAAAAACACAGCGGGGTCATCAGGTGGCCTAGTGGTTAAACTGCACCCCATGTATAGCGGCTGTAGTCCTCCAAGTGGGCGGCCAAGGTTTGAGTCCAGCCCACTTGGAGGCTTCTTTCCTGCATGTAATCCTCCCTGATTTCCAACTTCATCCACTGTCCTTTTGAAGAAAGACACAATTGCCCCAAAAATACTGTTTATCTTAAAAAGGCAGAAAATACGGGTTAGAAACAGGAAAAGAAGTAGAAGTACGTTATAATAAATGATTGCCTTTCTAAGCCTGTGCTTTAGCTTAATACCATTTTTTTTGACTGACACTATTTTTCTGTTTCTCAGATGGAGCAGTTCATTCAATACCTGAACGAGGCTGCCGTGAATTCCCAGATTTTCCCTCACGTTGTCCACGGCTTCACAGACACAAACCCTGCCATCAGAGAACAGACTGTTAAGGTAGTTTGCACACTTAACCACAATCCAGGAGGTTTTCTTTTTTACATTTCAGGTGTACTGGATGCTGCCGCGATGCTCTTTCCTCAACTCTTCTCTGTATGTTCTTCTGTTCCTCCAGTCTATGTTGCTGCTGGCACCAAAGTTAAATGAGACTAACCTGAACCAAGAATTGATGCGGCACTTTGCCCGACTGCAGGCCAGAGACGAGCAAGGTCCTATCCGATGTAACACCACGGTCTGCCTGGGCAAGATCGCCTCCTACCTCAATGCTGGGGTAAAGTCCAACAACAAACAAATACTTCATCCAAAGTCCAGTAATGTTCTGTTTAAATTGAAGAACATTGTGATCCATCTCTTTACAGACTCGCCAACGTGTTCTGATTTCTGCCTTCTCCCGAGCTACTAAAGACCCGTTTCCAGCCTCGCGTTCTGCAGGAGTACTGGGCTTTGCTGCCACACACAACTTCTACAGCATCACGGAGATCGCAGCCCGCATCCTGCCCACTCTCTGTGCCATTACTGTTGACCCTGACAAGAGCGTCAGGGACCAGGTACACATGACTTGTGAATACAAGGAAAACTGTTTTCTTTTGCCTTTTGCCACAGTTATTAAATATTGAATGTTTCTTTTTCAAGAGTCTTTAGTTTTTAACTCTGAGCAGCAAAGTTATGTATATATTTTAGGAGGTTGTAGTCTTTTTAAGGGAGTAATTCATTTTAAGAGCGAGATTCAATCTCAGTATTTATTTCCATGGCCTGATTTCTGCACAGATATTCACACTCTCCTTTCCGTCTGACAGGCTTTTAAAGCCATCAAGAGTTTTCTTTCCAAACTGGAGATTGTTTCAGAAGATCCCTCCAAGCTGGCTGATATAGGTATGTGAAATACACATAATAAAACCTGTGAATACACACCGATGTACAATATTCATTTGTTTTTGTACCTCGTTCAGTTTACAGGGCAAAACAAAAAGTAGAATTAGTAGTTGTTGATTTCTCTTCTATTCCTTCACTCATTCCCCTCTTCTCTCTGTCCGTCAGAAAAGGATGTGGCATCATGTGCTCAGCCTGCAGGGGCCTCTTCCTCCTGGGCCGGCTGGGCTGTGACCGGCATGTCCTCGATAACTTCCAAGCTGATCCGCAACGCTCCAGGGCAGGAGGGGGGCACAGGAACTGAGGGCAGTGGGGCTGCAGATCCCACTAACCCTACAAGTGACCCTGATGGAGCACCTGCAGCTGGTAGGCTTATCACTTCTGATTTGTTTTCCTCACAAGATTGTTAGACACTCAATGGACGATTAGAAAGACAATTTTGTCATTTTAAATGTCCTTGTCAGTTGGGCCAGGTGCATCATCCACAACTGACAGTTTAATCTTGAGCCACAAAATACTTAATAAAACTTTTTTTTTTACATATGAAAAAAAAAAGTCTCCCTTAGACATGTGATTTTCTGAATACAAATGTACGGTTCTCCTTTCAGAGGTCCTTATACATTTTATTACTTTCTTTTAACAAGGTTCTGAAGAAAAAACTCCACAAACCTCTGCGGCTCACAATGCTGCCTCTAGTGGTGCCGACCAATCACAAGCCCTTGAATTAACGGACAATGACGGAGAGCCAAAAGGAGAACGATGGGAAGAGGAGGACTGGGGAAGTTTGGAGGTAGGATTTTACTTTTGTTCAACCAGAAAATAGTTTAGATACATGAGCTCATGTGCGATTGTGTTGTTTTTATTCGTATACATTTACTCTTTCTCACATAGGAGCCAGAGAAAGCGCTTAACGAGCCAGAGGACTGGAACTCTGACTGGTCAGGAACGGCACCGTCCAAAAAGAAGGCCAGTGACAGAGGAGTATGAGCAACTTGTACAATATTATACAATATTATTCCATACTTACCTAAATCCTAATGCACGAAACACAACTGATATTTATGACTTAATGATAAAATTCCTATTATTACTTTTATTTACTTCCCACAACCTATAATTAAAAGCAAAAATTTGGAAATTCTTAGAACTTTTTGAAATGTTTCATAAATACAGTGTTGATCAATTATAACTACTTTATTAACCTTTATTAATAAGTTCATGACTTTTGAGTTGGCCACTTGTTGATAAATTAGTTAAAAACAGGTGATTAACAGTGCACAGGATGTTTTTGATTTTCTTTGTGCTACAACTTTCCTGCCTAGAAGAGCTTCTGATGATTAAAACCCTTGAAGTTAAAGTTCTCTGTATTGAATTTGAGCTTTTTATCTAACTTTGATTTGAATCCATGTAACTCTTTCATCATCTCTTCCTTATCTAGGTGGGCGGGTCGTTCTCCTCCATGGCGGTGAAAAAGCAGAGCTCTGATTGGAGCAGCTCAGGCTGGGATGCCGATGACAGCTGGTCTAATGAGAAGGAAGGGCAGGGTCAGAGCTCTGCAGGCGAGGAGGGATGGGGAAATGACTGGGGGGAGGAGGACACGGACACCACCTTGACAAGTACAGCGCTCCCCATGCCTGAAGGGGTGCGGTTAGCCAGCGATTATAACTGGGACAGCAGCAGTGCAGCTAAGGGAGCTGTACAGAATGATCTGTTTGCCAGTGTGTCCCAGAGAAGCACAGCTGTCACCACGGTGAGTGCTGAGGGGAGACAGATAGACAGAGAAGATTCATGGTTTTTTTTAGATTGAAACTACAGAGAATAGGATGAAACGTGAAGATGAAAGTAACAGGTGTGCTGTGTCTCGTCAGGCTGGAGAAGGTTGGAGTGCAGAGGTGACAGGAGACTGGGGAAACGAGGAGAGTTGGGAGTCAGTGGATGGTAACCAGGGTAAGTCTCTCAGACAGCCCCATCGTCTGAAACTTGAACCTTTATGGGCTTAGAAATGGATTTAGACTTAACACTAAGGCTAACATATTCTTGACGAATAACCACTTAGTAACTTACTACTATTCTTGTGCATTGAACTGCTCATTTTGTGTTGTCAACCAGGTCTCAGTAAGGCTGAGCTGTCCAAAAAGAAACGGGAGGAGAGGAGGAAAGAGTTGGAAGCGAAACGTGCAGAGCGCAAAGCTGCTAAAGGTCCACTCAAACTGGGCGCACGCAAGCTGGACTGATCAAAGACACAAATAAAGACTTACAAGTGTAAATGGAGGGGGGGGGGGTGGGGGGACTTGGACCACAGTGACTATGGACCCAGAGTATTTGCTGGAAGCTTGACATTCCACAAAGAACTAGAATGAATTGTGAGCAGATGACAAAATGCTGTGAAGAGAGTTGGTTGTGTGTTGAGCATGGTACTGTTGGCCTTATGACTGATGAGTGAGTGGTCGAAAAAACAAAATAAATATCAATGCTTTATGGATGCATTAATGTGGATGTCAGAGCTGGGACAAAAGCAGAGACAGAAAGTTCAGAGAGGACTGAGGCAGCACTCCTTGCACCAGAAGCGCAACTTGATTGGAGGAAATCCCCCTGTTTGTTTTTTTAAATACAGAAGTCTGCAGTTGTAAAGTTTATGTATATACATGGAGTGCTTGTCTTCAAATGACATGAAGAAATTACACTTTTTTTAAAAAAGAAAAATGAGAATTACCGTATATAAAACAACTTAACATCTATTGTTATACTGAATGTTAAACACACAGGAAACATCAATGTTTGAGTTCAGCTGTCACTATAGATTTAAGAGTTAAAATCAACCTATGCATGTAAGTGTGTATTTGTGTTAACACTAGGTTACATGGAAAAGATACAATTTGAGTTTACTTTGCACATACAACACTGTATTTTCCTGTACTTCACTGGTGTGACAGGTGACACAACTGGCTGATATCAGGTCTGGTATGAACGTGTTGCATTCTCTGCAGACATTAATGGTGATAAGTAGTCAAATTGAGGCTGGTGAAATAATTTCAAACAAAAATCAATGTGTTCATATGTCGTTTCCTTTTTATCTTGAGCTGGGAAGTGCAGATGTGGAGGGTTTGTGAAATCATAGCAGTCTTATTTTGAAATCTTTGGGAGGATTACCATGCATTTATACTTGCATGATCCTGCAGATCTCCTGGGAAAAAAAAAAAAAGAAGTATTGCAAATCAGTTATTTTTAACGTTATCGTGCGATGCCAGGGTAAGAGAGATTGTAAATTGCTTTTACTCTTTTTGTGCCTTTAAGTGATTGCAGATCCAAGAACTCACAGTTTTAAATAGACATTTTTAAACATGGACCAGAACTGTCTCCCAATGCCAAACTGTGTGTATCCATCAAAGTGTGACCCATATATCCTGTTCGTGTTGGACGTGTTACTGTTGGGTTTTTGTGTTGAACACCATAAGCTCTTTAGATGGCTCCTGGCAAAAATAAACAACCACCACCCCTTGAGTTCATGTTGAGTCGTTTGGGGATCAGGGTAGGTAAGAAGTGACCCGTGCTTGTGGAATGCAGGATGCAACATTTTACAGAAAATCCAAATAATGTAGCATGTAAGCTATTCTCAAAATAAATATTAAAAAAAAACAAAAAAAAAACTGTTTCTTCTTCAGACCCATTTGGATTTAATAAGTGGTTATGAAATTAACTAGAATTGATAGTGATGCCTCTATATAACCTACAAAAGCTGACCAAATAGCTTCAAGGTTACTGTTTATGTACAGTTATCCCACTTTCATCATGTTCGATTCACACAAAGCAATATACAGCCAGCAGATCTAAAGAGGCTTTGTCTACCTTTTTTCAGTATTTAGAATATGAAGGGACATTTCTTCAGGGAAAACTACGCACTAGGACAGGATCAGTATAGAAATAGCGCCGTGGTTTTTCCACATTGGCTGACAAAATCAACACAACATGGAAGTTCCTCCAAACCTGCTTCAAACTTTAAATAGCTGTATTCGTAATCCTCCTTTGCAAATGCTTCAGAAAATAATGTAGGGAATTGACTCAAAGAAATTCCTAATATGAATTGCTACTGTCATCATTCACTTCGGGTTGTGACTCTGAAGAGAAATGACTTTGGTACTTTAAAAACACTGTTACAGGCTGCTGGTTTAGCTCATTTGGTAGAGTAGATGGCCAGTTTACAGAGGCTAAAGTCCTTGATGCACTGGTCGTAGGTTCGTCTCCAGATCTTGGCTTATGTTTGGTTTATGACGTTCCCCTCTCTCTCTCCACATGTCCGGTCTATAGCTGTTCCATCAGTAAAACCCCAAAATGAAGAAAAAAAACTATAAGGACCCCAGATGAAATATACTTCATTTGTATCAAGATGTTGACAAAGAAATCTGAGAATTATCGTTCAAATCCTTGGGGGGGATAAAATGCTGACAGTGGTACAATGGATGATGTGTTCAAAGTTCAAACGTTTTAATGCATGAAGCGAACTCAGCCATGCTGCCATAAGTATATGATACACTGTAAGTTGTGGTGCAATAAAAGGTATCTTCAACTTGATGTGTTATCTTATTTTGTGAACACTAAGAGTGATAGGGTGTTAGGTTTCAGAGGGTGTTAGTTATGAAAGTCCTCTTCAACATGCTGCCTCATCTCAATGAAGGATTAGTGCAATGCATGTGAGGCAGCAAAAGTGAAACTGTTGCATCATTTTTAGGTTTCAGTAACATTCAAATGAAACCAGCTTATCATGTCTTGACAGGAGGGCGGTGGTAACTGATGAACCTAAGATCGTCTTTACTAATTATTCCGTGAGGTTTTTTTTTTCTTCACACAGATGTCGGTGGGTGATGAGACTCAAGACTGCTTTCAGGGTCTGCTTGGTTTTCGAGAATACAATCCTGAGTGAGGGGACACTTTACCGAAAAGACAACTATCCAGGCTCATAATTAATACGTCTTTATTGAAAAACAATTAAAAGTCAGAGAGACTACATTTTTATAAATTGCAATTACACTGTCAACTCAACATTTCATAAGAACAATGCAGATGAGATCAATGAAAATAAATAATGACTCAGTTCACAAGTGTGCAATAAATAATATGTCGTACTTCTGATGTGTCTCTGTAATCATTATTAAGATTACAGAGACATTTCTATTAGTGTTAAGTAACAAACATTCCTCCACAACCACCAACAAACTATTTCATTAGTAAATATAAAAGCGCTGAGGCGTGTGACCCTCAAATGTTCTACAATCCAAAAGATATGTCATGTTCAAACCCCCCAAATATTGTTATTGAAATATTTAAACCTACTTTACTTTGGCACCTAAATGAGTGGAAATACCAATACTTTTTGTTGTGCTGTGTTTAGAAGATCTAAAAAAGCTGAAAAATACTGTGCATTAATCCTAAACCAACCAGTCTGTAATGTTATTCAAGGCGAAGAAAGGAAGAAAGGACAGAAGGTGATTTACGTAAGTTGTTGATGCAAGACACCCAAATTCCTCACAAAGTTAAAGATGCTTGCTCAAATAAAGATGTTTTCTTTTTCCAAACATAAGTATCAGTTAGGCTCTGCTGGTGATCTTTTAATAAAGCCTCTCATTAGGCATGTGGGACTTGAATCACTGCTTGTTCTTCTTCTCTTCTTTGCTCTCTCCAAAGAAAGCTCCAGCCAGAGCAACGAAGCCAAAAATAGCAGCTGCAGTCAGGCCTGCAACCATGACTGTTTCACCTGCTTTACGAACCTATAGAGGGAAACATACAACTTTAAAGAAAGTGTGGAGAACACAAATCTGAAAATCACATCAGTACATTTATACCCAAGATTCCCTTTTCTATTATTAAGTAGGCTGACACAAAGTCCTGGGTGTACCACACCTCTCACCCAGTAACAGCTTGGATCACCTCCAGCCCCCCATTGACCCCAAACAGGACAAGCAGTAGAGATAATGGATGGATATATTATTAGACAAGAGACAGCTGGATAACTCATCTTAAATTTGAATTGTTTCAAAAAAACTGATTGCTTGCTGATGTAATTCAGTGCTATGACTCATTAAGTTCTTTTTTTTTCTTAAGTTAAAGGCAGAATCATAATCTCCATCGTGATGAATAACTGTTGTGTGGTAGTAACCGTCTCCACGCACTATATCCAATTCCGTTCTGATCATTGCAGCTGCAGCCCCTCAAACAAACAAACAGTCTCACATGTAAACAGCCAACATTGGGTGCACATACCTGCCGGGACTCGGCCTTTCCGTACCGCAGTTCAGTTGCAAAGTGCTCACAGTTTCCCCTGAAGACGCAGTACGGCAGTTCAGCGCCCACAAGGGCCGAGGCCTCCCTCACAATGATGTGAACAGGGCGAGGTTCGTACTTATCATCGAGGCTGTTGTTGATTTTCCACTTGTTGGTTCCCACCACAGCCCACAGCTCCTGTTTCTTCACCATCGCATTCTCCGTTAGAACGGACATCATGCTGCTGGCACCTGCGTTAGGGACCTCAGCTAAAAAGAAAAAAAGTTATGAAATAAAACAGTTAAAATAATACAGGTATATATTTTTTAAATATGAAAACAATTCTTCAAAAATATTTTTTTTGTAGTTGTTTTCAGTGATTTTTGAAACCTAAATCTTTTAAACCAAAACATTTCAGCTGTCATAAAGATTAGTCTACATTAAAGAAGCAGTGCTGACAGTTATGTGTACAGTAAGGGGGACTTACAGGAGGGTGCCAGGTGAACAACAAACCCATCGCCAACATACACAGCCCAGTGCTGATACGACCCACGGAAGATCTCAATCAAGTCACCTATCTCTGGTTTCTTGTCGTACTTGGATAAAGAAAAAAGAAGAAAGTTACAATTCACTCAGAAGACGCTTTTATCCAAAGCGACGTACATCAGAGAATGAGTACAACACTAATCCATTCATACACCGCCACAGAAGCAGCGGGAGCAACGCAGGGTTAAGTGCCCAAGGACACATCGGACATGTTGCTCAGCTTGGGATTGAACCCTCGACCTTCCGGGTTGAGAGGCGACAACTTTACCAACTAAGCCACAGCCGCCCAAAAACAAAACAAAAACAAAAAAGCACAGAAATGGCTCACAACAGAATCGGTTTAGCAACAACTGAACTAGGCTATATTGGACATAATAGTTATTAAAAAAGAGAAACCTTTTAATGACATACTTTATAACTATACCTTGTACACATTCTATCAGGGTTATTAAATGTACACATAATATAAAAAACAACAACACTATGTAGGCTACCAATTATCTTATCTTTCCCTTACCAGTGTGGGGGCCATGTCAGTGTTTCTTTTGTCTCTAAAGCAATAACAGGTTTCACTCAAGATGTCTCAAGATGACGTTCAGGACCTGCATGAAAAAACAAAGATGTTATCACCAAATTTTAGTATACAAGAGTAAAAGTTACAGGAAGGAAAAAAAACAGGATACTTTGTATCTTTGCTCTTGATTCTGTTCGTTAGGATATCAAATGTGAAAATTGTTGCTGTTGTTATTTTCCGTAAGTTTTAAGTTAAAGCGGACAAAACAATCCGAAAGCAAAACACCAAGGCAGCACATCGATTAGCTTGAACCGGTCAGGGCTTTACATCTTCCCTAAATTCTTGTTAAAACGCATGTTACATCGGCCATTAACTAAGGTAGCATTGTAAAATCGACCGTAGATTGAAACCAAAGTCTAGTAACAAAAAGTGTTAGACAGTCTGTCATCTTACGTGTTTACGTGTCCTCACTTCGTTTTTCAGAGACGCCACCAAAGCTCAGCTGTGAGCGCTCAGCTGTGAGAGATCAGCTGATTGTTGCTCCTGTTAGCAGAAGACCTTCAGAATAAAAGCCCGATTCGAAACGTCAAAATGTACCATGCATCGTGAGTTCCTTACATAACAATAACGTCAAAATACAATATTTAACTAAAATAAAAAATAAAAATTGTATTAACTTAATAGAAAATTGATTAAAAAGATGTGATTGGACCTCCATAATTTACTTAAGAATTCAACCTCTCTAACAATAAGGACCTGGTCCGGACCGTCCCTTGTAGAGATAGTGTTACAAGTGCATTGAAACTAAATTTAATTATTAAAATTATCGGATCGTCAAATTATGTTTTCACGATAAGCAAAATTGTAGGGTGGATAAGGGTAATGTGTGACCTTTTTTTAAAAAAGTTTTAGTTCGACTTGTGTCATATTTTCATATTAAAGATACACAATATCAAGAAACAATGTCATTATGAAATCCCCAAGAAGTCTCCTCATAAAATCAGAAGAAACTTTATGATATTGTGCTCATAAGTAAAATGACACATTAGTTTCCTGTGCCAAATGTTTTCATAATTTGTGCATTGTCTAATCTGCGACAGGAGTTTTAAGGTTTATAAATACTTAAATTAGAAATCTTAAATTAATGGATAGACAAGAAAATACATGTTCTACAATTGAAATTTATGCAAATAAATATGCCCTTCTATATTTGTAGTGTAATTCCAATGTTGTTAGATTTTAATATTTCAGAAGCTAGTTAAACTACTCTGACTACCTAACTAGCAAATCATAACCATATTTTTAATCCTAACCTAAAAAGACAAACTACGCTACTGTAATAGTTTTTGATAAGGGTTAGATTGTAAACTGCCACCACCTTTGTTAATCCGGTCTGGGTCGGTATCAGAGGAATTCACACCACACTTTTAGTTGTAGAAATATAGACTTTATTAACAATATTATTTAATTTAAACAATGGCTAAACCCCCTGGGATTAATATGGGGAGCCGATTGTAAAGTTGCGCACACTACAAATAACAACATTTCTCCCCATTTAGCCCTTCAAAAAAAACCCCACTTCATTCACATTTAGAGAAATAGTTGTGAACTTTGTCATATTTTTGTGAATAAAAACGTAGAATAATTTCATTGACAAATATAAATGTTAAATATTATATCTAAATGTTGAATGTTAAAAATACATGTCCTGATTCTAAATATTTAGCTACGTTTCTAAACATTAAGTTTACATTTTACATATTTAGCTTTGATCCTATATATTTAGCAACGATTTCTAAATATTTAGCTAATATGCAAATTCACTCTACCGCCCACCGAAAGCACCAAAATAAAGTTCAAGGAAGCGATCCAATTTTTAAATTGCGTGATTTTGAAAATGTCGAACGAATTAGCGGAGAATATTGGAAGGGCCGTTTTGGCCGCAATTCAGGGTTTTCAAAGCACTACTTCGGTGTCGGCCACAGGATCTTCGACATCTTCCGCTAATTCGTTCGACATTTTCTGAATCCCGCCAGTCTCCTGTAGGAGACAATGGTTGGATCGCTTCCTCAAGCTTTTATTTTGGTGCTTCCGGTGGGCGGTAGAGTGAATTTGCATATCATTGTCTATATTTAGAAATCGTTGCTAAATATTTAGTTTATATTCTATATATTTAGCTTTGATTATAAATATTAACAATCTTAACTAAATATATAGAATGTAAACTAAATGTTTAGAAACGTAGCTAAGTATTTGGAATCAGGACATGTATTTTTAACAGTTACATATAACATTTAGATAAAACATTCAACATTTAGATATAATATCTAACATTTATATTTACCAATGAAAATATCTTACATTTCTGTTCACAAAAGTAAATTTGACAAAGTTCACAAGTATTTCTCTAAATCTGAATAAAAAGTGATGTTTTAGGGCTAAATGTGGAGAAATGTTGTTTGGAGTGTGCGCAACTTTACAGTCGGCGCCTCATAGGTTAAGTGGGGCCCACTGAGGTAAACCCAACCTGGCCATGGTAGCCACGCTACGACCCTAAAAAACACAACAAATGAGGATAAACGCACCATTAAGAGACACTGCACACTAATACACAGCAATCAATTGCACAGCACAATTACAGGAGAGGGTGAAAGCATGCACGTCCAACAACTAGGGACCACTTCACACTCACACAGTCAAACAGTCAAAACCACTTCAAACCATAGCGGGAGGCAGAAAGCTGCCCTCAATTAAGAGGTTAGGTTTAATGACATGGGCCTACACACAAAACTTACTTGAGACTAACAAAAAAAAACATAAACATGAATAAGATAATTGACTTAACTCGTCTGGTCTGGCGATGAGACCCCCACACAGTCACAGCGAGGAGAAGATGCATGCGACCTCTGTGCGTGACCTGTATACGGAACAGTCTAGTGAGTTCGGCAAAGGCACTTACTACCTAAAGGAGACTTCCAGTCCCCAGTCCCCAGTCCCCCAGTCCCCCAGTCCCCCACCCCACAGCCCCGAACAACAGCCGTTCCGTCCGTCTTTGTCCCCCTCTCCTCCACACAATGCCTCTCTTCAAAACAATCCTGACGCTCCCCAACTCCCCACACAGGTGAGAGTCATCAGCTCATTAGTTCAATAGTTCTCAGATCTACGGAATCTCTGCCCCACAAGTGTCCACAGGGAGCCAATTACCCCCCCCCCCCCTTTCCTTGCTTAACATCGACTGACTCCAATAACCCTCGCTGCGGATCACGGAATGGGCCTGGGTCAGATAAAAGCCTCATCACTGTCTTTTTGGATATCCTGGGAGGACATCAGATGGGCATTGTCTGACGTGACACAAACAGCACCATCTGCCGGATGAGCGCAAGAAGTACAAATACAAACCTATAAATAAATAAATATAAATAGAGGGTTGTTGTTTTAAAGCTTTATTGTTTAATTATTAATACAAAAATAATAATTATTATTAAGAAGTATTTTTTTTTTCAAAGTCAAAGTCAACTTTATTGTCAATTTCAAAATATGCCAGACATACAGTTTGTCTCCGTCCCACGGTGCAATACAACCAAAATAAGGTAAAATAAGATAAAATAAAATGAGGTCAAATAAGATAAATAATATTTACAGTAATAAATTCTAAATTGTGCAAAAGGTACAAAAAAAGGTAAATAAATAAAACCTCCTGTAGCTTATAATCAGAAAACCATATACAAGACTTCCAAACTTTATCCATGATAACTTCTCCTGGGAAAGTCCTCTCTTTCTTGTTGCTTTTTTGATGGTGATATTGTTATATCATGTGTTATGTTATTGTATATATATATATATATATATATATATATATACATGCATTAAATGCCTCATGTCAAACTGCACAAGCAAGTTACTTGTTTAAATAAAAAGGCTCTGTGGTCTACCTCAATGGAAATCAAAAGGTGACTCCATCACAAAGTAGTAAAAAATATTTATCTGTCTTGTGGCTTCATTATCTGTAAAATAGCCAACACAGTAAACAGAACACACATACACAATTTGAGCCTAAATACTTTGATAAATAACACTGATACTGATCAATTTTTGCAAAAGTGTCGAGCTGTTTGCTGAGAAAGTCTTGATATCATGAAAGCCCATATCAGTCCAGTAGAGCCTTTTCTTTAATCCTTAATGTAGCCTATAGACTTTAATAGACAAGTGAACAGCGCTAAGCAGACCTATTTCTATTTCTGCTGGATGGTGTTGACTTGCTTGTTTCGGGCTATGCAATAGGAACAGTACGGGGAGGGGTCGGATCTCCCCATCCCTCCTTTAGGGGGGATCAATACAGTTTCATCCACTAGATGTCACCAGTGACGTCAGCTGTCTTCGACGGTTTGCGTTTTTGGAAACACGAAGAAGTCTTTACATCCGGCTCTGAAGCGAACCTTTCCTTGTATGTTTGTTCTGAATCTGAGCAGCAGAGAAAATAACAAAAAAAAAAACACAAAAAAAAAACACACCCTCTAAGAATCGCTTGCGTCGACGTCAGGAAACTGAGCGGAGAATTGATGTGACCATTACATGTTTGAAGACCAAGCGATGTCTGTGGTGTTTGACGGGAGTCCGCTGAAAGCGATGCAGAGCTCACACTCTCTCACCCCGCAGGCTGCCCTGAGGTGAGTGCTAATGGAGAGGAAGTAGTCAACATTTAGACTCTTAAACCACTTACTTATATGTTTTAAAGTCGAATTTAAGTTCACGCACGGATATAAATGTGGTAATGTAACTACACGTGTCTGTGGAGTCAGTTCTGTTGTTGAAAGTGACTTAATGAATAATCGGCGTCACGGATACATTGAGTACTTCTCATCCTAAACCAAATTAAATAATGAAGATAAAGATAAGATATACTTTATTCATCCCAGCAGGGACATTTAGGTGTTCCAGCAGCCAGCAGACATACAAACACACAACACAACACATATATACATACATATCCCACCCATACAAAAAAAACATGAGCCCACAATACAGTTTGATATATGCAACTCAGGCTAAAGTTTAAAAAGTTTAAATGTCCTTACTTAAAGGGGAGTCGTTATAAAGTGCAATTGCAGTAGGTAAAAAAAATAATTCAAGATAAGCTTGTTCTTATAGAGCTGCACCCAGCCGATGTCGTTTATATAAAGTTTGTTTTAAACTTTCAGTAGAACTAAGAATTACTTCACTTACTTATATTGAGTCATTCATTTCTAAAATCTAACTAAATCAATCAATAACCCCCCCCCCCTTTTTTCTACATGTCTCATGTGATTGATAACTTTGACCCCATAAATCCATCTTCTTGGATTAATGGTGAAATCAATATTTAATGGACATTATTTATGGTAATGTAGGACTGCCTTTCTCTGTTGATCTTTAGTTTGATCAGACAGTTTTTTTTTTTTAAATGTGTCAAAATGGTGAAGAAGGTTCCACATGTCTGCTGTCTAATCTAATCTGATGAACACACAGTGAGATATTTCACAGTTTCGTATCATGACGATATGACAGAAAGGCCGGCAATTGGATTTAAAGGCCTTTAGGTTATCATAATTCTGTAATTAGATTTAGCTAAAAAAAACACTATAAAAAGGTATAATTGATAATGTTATCGGACAGTCGTTTTTGATGCAGTGATGCCAATTTGATGTTTCATCGTCTCCATTCGAGTATTTGCTCCTGACATGACATTAGCTGAGACATATTTTTATTTTGGATTGTTGGTTGGACACAGCTGGAAGTTTAAGGATGTCTCTCTGAGCTCGGGGAAGTTGTGACTTTTTCTCACATTTCATAGACTTAACAAATAATCATTGTACCAATGTAAAATTAGAAAGCATCTTTCTTTCTGATTGACTCTGATTAACAAATAGAATCTTACACATAGTCTGAAGAGAAGCTTCCCTTCTCTCACACACACAGACACGCTGATTTTAATTATTCTTTTTCTTCTATACCTTTGTCTGCTTCTGCTAAATGTTCTTCTTTGTCCATCATTTCATTACTGTGTGTCCTGCCTCTTCTAGTGCTCAGGAACTGTCCCAGGAGATCAAGTCCTTCATAAGTGGCATTGACACTGTTCAGGGTCGGAAGCTCAGTGTCAGGGAACATGCCCGCTGTGCTGTGCGCCTTCTCCGCTCAGTCCCAGCCTGCCGAGGGGCCGTGCTGGAGCATCTGAGAGGTGTTTACAATGAGCACGTCTCAGCGTTCCTGCACAACCTGGAGACGGAGAGTGATGCCAGCGCTGGGGTCAGCTCCAACCTGGAGGACATCATACAGGTGCAAATTTAACAAGGACACACATTAGACACAACACTATCACCTTATCTTGGAGCTAGTAAAGATATTAATATCACAGCTATTTTCATTGAGTCCTGATTTATTACTTTGTTTTTACATACAATTTTAATGATGGTGTTTGCCCTTTATAATTTCAGACTTTTTTTTAACTGAAATGTCAAAAATAATAAGACAAAACAAAACCTTTTCACTTTGACCTTAGGAGATTATTTTGACTTCTCCAAATCTAAACAGTTGCTAACCATGACTTAGAAGTGTTAATTTAGGCCCTAGTGACTTTGTTTTAAACCAGAAGTTAATTTGATGAAAGTTTGATTTACTGGTATCAAGATGAAGAAACACATTTGAGGTTCTCTGTCAAATCAGCAGAGTGTTGTTTCATATGCCCATCGTCAGTGTTTAAATGACCAACGAGAGTAACAGATCCAGATCGTTCCCAATCTAATCACCTGCAATTGTCCGGAAATTGTTAAGAACATGGTAACCATCATTTCCATTTGTCTGCAGGAGGTTCATGGTGTGCTGTCAGAGTTCATCCGTCTCAATCCACGGGCCTGGGCCCCTCTGGTGTCCGCCTGGGCTGTGGACTTGTTGGGTCAGTTGAGCAGCAAACATGCTGGCCGCAGGGTGGCCCCCCACTCCTCCAGCCTCAATGAACTGCTCCAGCTCTGGATGTCATGTGCTGCGACTCGGTCCCTCATGGAGGCGTACTCCCAGTGTTTGTCCGCCATGCTGGCTTGGTGCCCTGATGCCTGTGTGGATGCGCTGTTGGACACCTCAGTTCAGCACTCTCCTCATTTTGACTGGGTGGTGGCTCACATCGGCTCCGCCTTCCCAGGT
Source organism: Labrus bergylta (assembly GCF_963930695.1). Lineage (NCBI taxonomy): Eukaryota > Metazoa > Chordata > Actinopteri > Labriformes > Labridae > Labrus > Labrus bergylta. The sequence continues at coordinate 17,277,480 of NC_089203.1, read as the reverse complement.
ACTATCATCAGCCGAGTCTTGGCATGTGGACTCAAGGACTTCTGCTCTCATGGTGCTAAAGACCAGGGGCTAATGGTGATGGGAACAGATAAAGGCAGCAGGGTGCCTAAGATTGGCTCAGTAGTTGGAATCCTTGGACACCTTGCAGTGCACCACTCAGACAGCATCAGGAAGGAGCTACTCAGGATGTTTCAGGAAAGCCTGAGTCCATCAAGCCCTCTATCTCCTACAACATCTTCTACTTCTTGGGAGAGTTCACCCCAACTCCGTCATGCTGCAGTACCATTTCTGCTGCAGCTAGCTGCCATGTCCCCCAACCTCTTTGGTGCTTTGTCTGCAGAACTTGTAGAGCTGCTACGCCCTCCTGTCCTGCTCCAGCTGCAGGCCTTGCTTCAGGGCCTCCCGAGAGAGGAACTCGATAACATGCTGGGGCTTGCTGTCCACCTCATTAGCCAGAGTCAATCCGGAGGAGCCAGGGTCCTCCGTTTTCTGGCTGACACAGCTACCCCGGCCTCTGTCATCATCTCCGGCCCTACACCATCTCCTCATGAAGGAGTCAGAGAAGGTTGTGATCGCCTCCTCCAGATGCTGCTTTTGCACCTCCACAAACTGGTTTTCAACCGCTCAGATGGAAGTGAAGTCAACCCCCATCATTCTGCTTCCCCTCAGCCAAAGAGAGTTATCCCCTTCCTGGAGGAACTGCAGTCTCACATCGGTGAGCTCTGCGCTGAGACCCTTCGGCTAGAGAGGAAGCGTCACCTTTGGCTGCACCAGCTGCTCTGTCTGCTGTCGGTGTATGGGGGTCCCAGTGTGGCCACCGAGGCTTTCTGCCAGCTACTCACCCAGGCCCGCAACCCAGAGGAGCTAGCTCTGGCCTGGCAGCTCCACACCACACTCTCCTCTTGCATGGTGGGACTCATTGCTGCTGCTGTCGCTCGCTGTGTAGCCCAGATCCATACTCACACCCTGGGGCCAAAACAGCTGAGGCAGCTTCTACTTAACCTGGCTGCAGCCATCCAGAGTCAGGATGAAGAGAGAAGGGGAGCAGCAGCAGGTGTTCAGTCCTCCATGGCCGTCCAAGTGGGCTCAGCTGTCTCGATAAACCTCCATGATTTTGGCCCTCTCCTTCTCCACGGTGACCCAGCTGTATCTCATGCTGCTGCGCGCCTTCTGTCCTGTAGCCCACTCCCTCGCACCTCCTCCCCAGCACAACTACTCCTGCTCTCCCGTGCTTCTGTCAGTCATTTCTTTCTGTCGCTGCGGAGAACAGGGGAGGTCGGGAGCGTGGGGAGAGATGGGGGTCAGGCAGGCGAGGCAGTGAACTATTCAGTCCAGCTCCTTTCTCGTTTGGCAGCGCATTCCCCGCTCACTCTCAAAGCCATACTCCAGCAGTTGGTTGAGGGAGCGCTCCATAAAGGCAATGCAGACCTGTTTGGAGGGCAGGCCACTGACATGTCTGGTGCCCCTGTTACCGCCCCGTCTGTGTCCCCTGACCTCGGAGCCTCTCTGCTGGACATCAACTGTCGTTTTGGTACCACCGTCAACTTTTCTGGCAGTGTGTGGTCTGTCTTTCATGCTGGGGTGATTGGCAAGGGGCTCAAGGTCCGCACTGCCAGACAGTTGCCTGATCCATCGGGGGTCATCCAGGTGAGTTGCACAATTTGAGAACTGTAGTTTAAAACAGCAGGTTATACACATACACATATAATAGATTTGATCTTCTTTTTTTAGGTCACTAATTCATTTATTCTGGTGTATTTTGAACATTTAACTTCTTCATTTATTCTGGTGTATTTTGAACATTTAACTTCTTCATTTGAACATTTTGCAGGAAAAATAAAATAAAATATGTGTATTGTGTGTTTTATGTGCAACAGCAGAAAAGACTGACACAATGTTTCACCTTCTTCTTCCCTCTATAGAACATCCAGATTCTTCTGTCTGTCATTGTGCAGTGTTGCAGCTCCTCAGGACTCAATGGCTCCATCAATGGCTCACGGCCACCATCGGATCCTGATGAACCTTTGCCCATCAATGCAGAGGCAGCCAAAGTTGTTGCGGTCACATTGGTGGAAAATGTTTGTCCTGATGTTGCTAATGGTGAGCTGTCCTGGCCCCCAGAAGAGCACGCCCGCACCACAGTGGAGAGAGATATCCACATCCGGCGTTGTTTTGAGGCCCATCCGGTACTCTTCCCACTGCTTCAGGTGGTAGCAGCTGGACGCCCAGCTCTGTGCTACTGCTCTGCTGTGCTCAGAGGCCTCCTGGGCACTCTGTTGGCCCACTGGGAGGCTTGCCGCGAGGTGTTGTCCACAGACTCCCCATGGCACCTCCAGGCCTCATGCCTTCTGGTGTCCTGCATGGGAGAGGGCCAGCTCCTGCCTCCTGTGTTGGCAAACGTCCACGAAGCCTTCCCCCACATCACTCCCTTCGAGGTGAGGCTGCTCCTCTTGGCTGTGTGGGAGTATGTGAGGGGCAATGGGCCAATGCCCCAGAAGTTTGTCTTCAACTCAGAGAGGGGCCTTTTCTGCAGGGATTTCTCAAGGGACGGTGACGTGGCAAGATATGTGGCACCGATTCACAGCGTCCTTCATAAAAACATTGATAGATTGGGACACCTGTGCTGGCGGTTTCAGCTCTGAAAAAGCTGTTAGGAGAGAACAGTGGGCAGCAATTGACCGGGAATATAGATGGAAAACGGTGTGCAAAGTGTATATAATGTTAATATTCAGTTATTTGCTCCACACAAAAATGATCTATGTTTCATCTTGGTTAGAAAGTTCAACTCAACTCTGCTAAATACTTTTAAGTATTTGATTTGTATTATTTTCAGATTGTTTGCAGCTACAAAAGTGTTGGATTGTTGTTTAAACCATTTTACAAAATAAAAATTGGTTTTGTCCTTAACTTTGTCTTGAATTGAGCATTGTTGTAAGATACTTGGATGTATCATTATAGAGTCACAATCGGCTTTATTGGCAAAGTATTTGTAGGGAATTTGTAAGGAATTTAACTATGTGGTTTTGTTGTTCTCTCTTTACTTAGACACAAACTGACGAACAACTCAAAACATGGACAACAAAGCAAACCTTCCCTCTTCTAGGAACTTTTTCATTTTTATATTTTTTAGAAACCTACGGTGTTAAAATTACACTTTATTTCACACAGCAAAATAAACAGTCAAAAATCAGAATCCTTGAATAGAGTTGGAGTTTGTTTTTCCTTATTTTAAATCCTGTCATGGAATTGTGACCTTTGTTTGGGTGGGCCCTGGTTGTGAGTGCCTTGGTTTTTATTGGGTAGGATGAAAAAACAATATTTCACAATTGTGTTCTTAAAATGTATGAACCATAAAACCAAAGAGATGAATCCCATGCTTATTTACAAACAACCCATTAAAATGATTAAAGAATTAATTTGTCATTTTAGTACCTAATGTTAGTCGACCCTTCATGCTATACACACGTAGAAGATTGATAAACGCAGGAGATGAATTATGAGTGGAATAAGGTGAAAAAAACCCTGCAGTTATTTACATATCTAAACATATCCGAAGGAGAGTTATAATAGTTATAATCATGATCATTTTTCAAGTTTGTGATATTTGGACGAGTGACCAAATGAGAGTGAGTGTCCTGAAACACTATATCACAAGCTATAGCTTTATTATGGCATGTCAACCATAACATTTATTTTTTCTTAAACTGGATGTGTTTTATATGGAAGCCCATTTCTGCCAGTTAAAAAAATAAAAATGAAAATAATAGTTATAATTATGAGATAAAAAAAGTCAATAATGAGATAAAAAGTCGAAATTATGAGATATTAAGTCATAATAATGAGATAAAAAGTCGAAATTGTGAGATAAAAAGTCATAATAATGAGATAAGTCAAAATAATTAGATAAAAAGTCAAAATAATGAGATAAAAGGTCATAATAATGCGATAAAAAGTCGAAATTGTGAGATAAAAAGTCGAAATTAGAGATATTAAGTCACAATAATGAGATAAAAAGTCGAAATTGTGAGGTAAAAAGTCGAAATGATGAGATTTAAAGTCATAATAATGAGATAAAAAGTCAAAATAATGAGATAAAAAGTTGAAATTATGAGACTATTATTTTCATTTTTATGAGAAATGGGCTTCCATAGTTTGAGGATGAAAAGTAAAAAAGTAAATAAATCGATGATGATAGGATTCACTGGTTGGGAACTTTTTGTAATAAAATGTTAACAACATGCAAATTCCCGATTATGTTTTTTTTTTTTTTTTTTTGGACACGCTTGAACGATGCATTGGTTGAAATCAACCCCGGGCAGCCAGTGTGTAACAAATCCAGAACAAATGTGTACTTCACTCACTGGAGCTTGGGGATGACGTGTCCATGCCTGAGAGGAGGGCTGCATATGTAATATAGTCATACACCTTCCCTTTATTATCAATCAGATAAGAAAATATTTCAGCATGATAAAGTAAACAAAAAAAAAAAAAACAATCGTGTAAAGCACATTTTATGAAAATGATCATCTTTGGTCTAACTAAATAAATGTTTGAGTCAGTTGTTTTGAATCTTACTTTTTAACGATCTTTGTTGCGGAGTGAAATGGGCGGAGTCATGTGAGAGCATAATCAAGATGGCCACCTTCATGTCTGAAAGGTAAGACAAAGCGGATCCGCTCTTTTCAACGTGAATTCATCTTCTGTTTGGTAAAGTCTCGCTGCACGGGCGGGCTCAGATTATCACCGTGGTTACAAACTAAGGAAGTTCAGCCGGCAAACGTGCTATCTCTGGGTCCGACGGCCCACCAGGAGGAATCATAACGGGGAAGTCGACATCCCTTCAATTGAATTAGCAGCTTGACAGGTTAGCTCGACGTCCTGAACCACCGGCGTGATTAACAATGGCACTGCTGTCAGACAAACTGTCCTAAGCCCCTCTCTTAAAGACTCGGGCTTTAAGCTTTCTAAATGATTCATTCTCGCCTGTCTACTCCTCTTTTTCTTTCTAATTTCAGATTTTATCCCCGCTGAATTTAGCCCGCATTAGCGGATGCGTTAGCTCACTAATGCTATATCCTGGCACCAGGTCAAGCACGTCAGATCATCCGGCTGTGATATCAATTTGAAGGTCGACATTAAGTCTTTGCATGCAGGCCTCCTTAATGGTTACAGTGAACGATTACAGGAGCACGGTTCAGTTTGAAAACAGGAGGTCTGTTTTAATGAAATGTTAGCACTTCAAAACGGGAAATTGTTACATTTTTCTGCCTCTCTCTCTCACACACACATACAGACCAAAGTCCGTGTGTGTGTGTGTGTGTGTGTGTGTGTGTGTGTGGGCTGTACATGTTTAACTTCTTCACTAGGTCCTTGTTTGAAATGTGTTTGAGCAATACCAACATTTAAATTGGATAAGAAGCTTTCAGTCGCCTTTGCCTGTTTGAATTCATGTTGTTTTTATGTTTCTAGGATGGCTACTGTCTTGGTGCTGTGGCTGGCTGTGTGCCTTAGTGGGACATTGGCTGTGGACAAGGGCAACTTTAAGACCTGTGACCAGAGTGCCTTCTGCAAGTGAGTGCATGGAAAAACACACACACACACACAAGTGAACTAACTTAAACGTCTGTCAAAGAAAAGCACAATTTGTTTTTTTGAGATATCAGCGACTGATGTTCACTCAATTTCAAACAGGCGTCAACGAGCGCTGAAGCCAGGTGAGTCTCCCTACAGAGCCCTACTGGAGACCATGGAGCTGACCAAGACTAGACTCACCTTGCAGCTCACCAATGACAACAATAAGGTAAATCCCCACGAAGAGGCGCAGTAAAAACATCATTAGGATTGATTGCTTAACATCCGGTCTCGTGGGTAAATTTAAGAATGGAAACTATAAAAGGAAGTTGTATTTCAAGCCATTTTCTCTCATAGATAAAATCTCTGTGAAACATTCGTGCCAACCTCAAAAGCAGCGTTTCCTGTGTAATCAAACATAAATGCTGATTATAGCAAGTGAAGGAAATAAGATGAAACGCCCTCGGCTGAACCAAGTTGAGCTCTTCTCTAGTGGTTATAAGAGAATCCTTTATTGAGCCCACGGGGACCATTCACATGTTAAAGCAGTAAAAAGATGAGAAAAAAGGCCTACAATTGACTACAAATAAAAATCAGTCAATTTTTATTTGTATAGCGTCAACTCATAATATGTGTTATCTCAAGACACTTTACAAAGAGCAGGTAAAAAGACCGTACTTATTGCTATATTACAAAGATCCGGCCTATCCATCATGAGCACTTTAGCAAAGCAGCAAAAGTTACAGTGGTAAGAAAAAAACTCATGACGAAACAGCCTTCACAGGCCGGTGAATAGAAGAGCATAAATAACAGAATATATTCACGGTACATAAAATTCAAAAGTTCAAAAACTGTTGGTGAAATTCCGACATAATGACATTCTAAAGAGGTTACTCTTTATCCTTTTTTTTCTTCTTTACCTCTCCTAAAACTCTCACATCTCTCCCTCTCTCTCTTTCTCAGGTGCGTCTGCTGCTGGAGCTTTACCGTCTCCAGGGAAACATGACAAGGGTGAAGATTAACGAGTTGAAGCCCCTTAAGCCTCGCTATGAGGTCCCAGACGTGCTCATCAGAGAGCCACCTACTGAGCCGTAAGTTTCCCAAGGGTGTTGTTTACTGTTACCTTACTGGATTTTTTTGGCTGTACGCTTTTAAAAAAGCTGAGCAGTCTGATAAGAAACAGAACCTACAGCTTTAAGACACTGAGGAGACTATAGAGTTAAAGTTTTTGTCTTAACTTTTTCTAAACCAAAATGTCCCTTCCTCTCTGTCCCCTCAGCCTGTCTCTCCTGTCTCAGGATGAGAACGGGGTGGTGTTGTCTCTGGGGGTAGAGTCTCAGAGGGTCATTGTCAGTGCCAGGCCCTTCAGACTGGACATCATGGAAGGCCGGGAGGTGCTGATGTCGCTGAACTCACGCGGCCTGCTAGCCTTCGAGCACCTGAGGATGCGCAAGGACACGTGAGAAAACCACGCATGCACACACGCTTAAAAATGCCAGCCCTCTCTTTTGAATCCACATCTTCACTCAGTGGATGATTTCTGTTTTTGTTTCCATGAAATGGTTTGGTTTTTTTTGAGTATTGTCTCTGACTCGTTGTTCTGTCCTCTTCTCCCTATCATCCTAGTTTCTCCTATAAAGTAACTAGCACAGTGGCTAGCGTGTGGGATAATATCAAGAGGGTATTCTCTAGGTAAAGACCCTTAAGATTTGTAAGTGTGTATTCTGTTCCTTGTGCTAATGCTGCCAGTAGTGACAAAGAATGTAGGGACTCCCATCAAACCGAGTACAGTATTGACCCTCAAAGAAGTGTGAACGTGAGAGAGGGATGTGGGTGAGTGTGTGCATGTTGGTGTTTAATTGAATCCAGATTGAAGGGTTCACTTCAGACCCCTGTTATCATCCTTATGCTGTTGAAGGTTAATTTAAAAAGTGATAGCCTCTCGTTTGTTGATTTTTGGTCTTATTTCATGAAACAAAGAAAAAAATCATCCTGATCATGAAAAAAAAAAAAAACATTCACCTGAATCATGTGGGTTCACCTGTCTCTACTACTGATTAAAATGTGCCCCACTCTCTGGTTGGATCGGTGTCCTATTAACTTAATCAATCATCTATGTATGTAGACTGTCACTCCAGCAGATCTAACAATGCACCTGCATGGCTCAATGTGTATGTTGACCAGATGTATAAGCTGAGATCATTAATAACTGCTAGAGATGATAAACAACTTGTGACAGCAGCTGTGGACCCTTTGAGATGGAAGATAAAATCTAACATTTTCTGCCTTAACACACATGAAGTCTGTGTCCCACCAAATAGTTTGTGTCTCTTCTACTGCGATGATTACTCAGTGCAGAACAGCAAACTCTCTCTTTGTGGTTATTCTTGACTTTTATGGTCAAATCTGGACATCTTCTGGATCATCTTTGAAAATGTAAAGCCATACTCTCATTATAGCGGAAAAGCAACATTTCTGTCTTGGTGGTGTAACAGTCCTATGCTGATGTTAACGGTGCTGCTATAATTAATGGAGGCTAAATTAAGGAATTGTACAATAATACACTTATTGAGACTTGAATAGAATATCATCCTTCAGATTTAGTTAGACCATTAGTACAATACGCTGTTTGAGCCTCGATCTGATCTACCGTGAACACTAACTACTGTTGGCATTCACATTATGGCCTGAAGGTTTCAAAAAAGAGCCTGTTTAATTTAGAGACTGATGCTAGAAACATTTTTCTCTGTTACTAGTGTTTGGTTGTGAGACTATATGTTTAAAAAAAAAAAGAAAAAAAAAGTCATTTGTGGCTCCAGAAAGGTTTGTGCGTCACATGATGTCATGTGAGTGGACTTGTATCAACTGTGGTTGAACAGTTCAAGTACAAAAAAAGAAAATATAAATAACCGTGAGTGCCCTGAACAGTTCTCTGTATCCTGCTCTTCAATTCAGCTCAAAGCTAGTAACAGGTTACTGAAATATTAGCTGGTACTAGCATGATATACCCAAATCTGTGTCTGAAATGTTGGCAGCCTCCTCTTGAAGTGTGGGTAATGTTGCCTCCTTATTTTTGCCAATAAAGGAGAACATGAGGTCTAAAATAAAGATAACATCCTCAGTTGTGCTGCACTGACTTACTTATTTTTTTTAACTGTCGGTTTGAAGTCAAACAACGTCATAGTAGTGCTAAGCACAAGGTATTGACCGAGTGCTGTTTGCCTTAGTAAATTGAACTTAGTCACCCCAAGTTCGAAAAAAAAAAAAAAAGTCTGCCTTGTTTTTCCGCTGAAATGTGAATATGGAGCAACAGCTGATTCTGCAAGGAGCCTAGTGGGTGAAACATCGCTCAAGCCTCTTGAGGTCCTGTCCCATGATGATTAGCTTTAAATAGCCACAAAGTTGGGATTTGCCTAGTCTCCTTTCTCATTAGAATTAAGTAAGTGAGGACCATGTAGAGCATTTGTTTGTTGTCATTGTAGAGTCAGGGGGCATTCACCAATCTCCCAATTTGTATGTCCTTTTTCTTTTTATCAGTGTAATTATACTCCTATATTTTGTCACTTTTCACAAGATGGCATGACTTCGACACATCTTTTTTTTTCCCCTTATATTCCAATCCTCACCTCTCCTTCCGTTCTCTGTGCCATGGAGCAGTCAGGCAGAGGCTGAGGGCGAGGGCGAGAAGAAAGACGAGGCCGACTCAGCAAACCAGGCTGAGGTACGTCACACAAAGATCATCTATCCTTTTTTGCTCTTTTTCCCTTTACTTTAACACACCACTTGTTTGCTCTGCATGTGTCAGCGTATATATCGCACTTAATTTATGTCAATATTCTCTGTTTTCCTGCCAGAAAGCAAAAGAAGAAGAGGAGGAGAAAGAAGAAGAAGGGATGTGGGAGGAAACATTTAAATCTCACTCTGACGGCAAACCTAATGGTAAGTCCGACTTATATTTTAAGTTCTAGCTACTTTTGCCTCAATTAAAAGTGTAATTATGTCTGCACGTGTGTATTAGTGATGTGTTTTCAGTGATGTATCTTAGAATGAGTCTTGTTTGAGATCATGTTTTTGGTCAATATAATTGAAAGCTTGTAGAAGGCAGATTTGGTTAATACTCTTATTACTTTCTCACATGTTTTCCCTTTAACTAATAACTGTTTTCTCTCACCTCACAGGTCCATCTGCTATTAGTTTAGACTTTTCATGGCCAGGTGTGGAGCATGTCTACGGCATTCCTGAACACGCAGACACCCTCAGGCTCAAAACAACAGAGTAAGTGTGAACGAAAAGTCATACCTCAAATGAAAGAAAATGATGGGTGAACGTGTGTGTGTGTGTATACAGTTAAAGATTCTCTCATCTCAAACATGTTCCGTTGGATAAAGTCATGTTTTTTTTGATGCAGCAATGGAGATCCTTATCGACTGTACAACCTGGACGTGTTCCAGTACGAGCTGTATAACCCTATGGCTCTTTACGGTGCTGTCCCAGTCATGTTGGCCCACAGTGCACAGCGGACCACCGGTATCTTCTGGCTTAATGCTGCTGAGACCTGGGTTGATATCAGCTCCAACACAGCTGGAAAGGTATGTCCCTTTTTTCTCCTTTTTTTTGTATTTCCTGACCCTGTGTTGTTCCTAAAAGATTCACTAACACTCTGACTTTTGTCTCTCTCCAGACTGTGTTTGGGAAAATGCTGGATTATGTGCAGGGCTCCAGTGAGATCCCACAGACAGATGTGCGCTGGATCTCTGAAAGTGGCATCATTGATGTTTTCATAATGCTAGGACCGACACCCAAAGATATCTTCTCTCAGTATGCCTCTCTCACAGGTAGGAGATGGATAAACACCTAAAGCCTTCTTTCCAATGCCAGGATTTCCTGGTATTTAGAAGAAATGTTTCAAAGCCGAGCGCTTAACTGACCATTTTTTCTGAACCTCTCCTCTCGTGTCGTCCCACAGGCACTCAGTCCTTCCCTCCCTTGGCTGCTCTGGCCTACCATCAGTGCCGCTGGAACTACAATGACCAGGAAGATGTGCAGACAGTGGATGCTGGTTTTGACGAGCACGACATCCCCTATGATTTTATCTGGCTGGACATCGAGCACACAGATGGCAAGCGCTACTTTACCTGGGATCAACACAAGTTTGCAACACCGAAGGACATGCTGCAGGGACTGATGGACAAGAAACGCAAGGTACAGATGAAAGATGAACCCATCACTGTACCAGCCGACAATGACAGGATCCACTTTCTCATGAGTTTTTTCCCTCCAGTGTCAATTTTGCCCCTTTAACTGGTATGTAAGAATGTTTAAACTGTTGATAGATGTTCATGTTTTATTTTTGCAGATGGTGGCCATTGTAGATCCTCATATTAAAGTAGACAGCAACTACAAGATCCATAATGAAATCCGATCTCGGGGTTTCTATATCAAGAACAAAGATGGTGGAGACTACGAGGGCTGGTGCTGGCCTGGTGAGTGATTGGAAACTCAACATCAATCACCTTACATGTATAGAAAATGTCTCAGTGCTATCATTATTATTAAGATGAACATTTTCTCTCTATTTCTTTTCTGTTCTTCCTTTGTCTCTTTTTGGGATGGATGTCAATTAGGTAGTGCCGGCTATCCAGACTTCACTCGTGCGGACATGAGAGACTGGTGGGCCAGTCAGTTTGCATATGATCAGTATGAGGTGAGCCTTAAGAACACTTTTCTTTGACTAGTCTAAAAATCAATTAAATGTTGGCCGTTGCTATGCCAGCTTACTATAAGAAAGGACATCGTTTGATTGTATGTGAAATGTCCCTTTATATGCAACATTCAGGGACATATTCTAGGGACTCTGAGCCTTTAAAGGGACTATGTTCAGTGTTTCCCCTACCATTCATTTGGAGGGTTGGCCCGTCCCCTCAAAGCAACATCCTGCCCCTGCATAAGAAAGGCATAAACTACTTTATTTCTAGAATATATCCATGTTTTCAGTGATGTGCCTGAATATGCTTAAACATGCTCGTATTTTTGGTGAACTAATGGACACAATGTGCCTGAGCACTGACTGCTGAAGTCTGATATGCAGCACTGGTCATGCAGCACTCGTCATGCATCACTCGTCATGCATCCAACATAATATGCATTCAGTTTGATTTTCAAAGTAAAAGCCTGATTAGATTTTCTGTGGAGAGACTATCCTTGTTTTCACACGATGCTTTCACAGTGCAAGTTCATTGATGCTGCTTGTTCATGATCTCTGTGACTGAGTTGTGAGGTGGAGACTCCCCCTGCTGGGATTGATCGGTAAATGCTGTGGACATGTAGAATTAGTCCCACCAGTCTAAGATTTTAAACATTGCCTGATACACTGGAAGTGTCTGTGTGGCAATAAAAACAACAACTTGGAGTGCTGAACTAGTTGACTTTTTGGTACTGAGATCTTAGTTCAAACTTTAAAAACTATGAATGTGGACCTGTTAGTTTTAACAAGTGTAAACTACACTTTGAGCTACTGTAGCTATTTTTTAATTGTGGTTTTATTTTGTGAAGACAGACAATAGGCGGAAGAATCTTGTAGTTACAAAGGAAATAGCTCTTGGGACTAAAAGTTCTTCAAGTAGCAATGACTGTATTCTCCCCTTGATATCTACATCCAAATTCTTCTGTTATGAGTCGCTGAAAGAACTGAAGTTTGTGGATTTCCTTCAAGTTTGAGTTCTGTTTTTGAATTCAGTATGGTACCTTTGTATTATTTGGTTTGTCTGGCCGTCAGACTCGTCACTTCTCTGCTCCTTTGTAGCACTTTGAACTGCAGTAGAATTTATCTGAAAGCGGCTATATAAATAAAGTTTCATGTTCACAATGTTTGTCACCCATCCAGGGTTCTATGGAGAATCTTTATACATGGAATGACATGAACGAGCCCTCGGTCTTCAATGGGCCAGAGGTCACCATGCACAAGGATGCAGTGCACGGAGAGTGGGAGCACCGTGACGTGCACAACATGTACGGCTTCTATGTGGTGAGTGCGCAATTCGTCTCTGGCTTTGTGTAAAAAAAAAAACACAACTTCCTGTTCAGTGTACAGATGTGACAAATGTGTGGTTTGTATTTAATCCTCTTTATGTATTTCATTTGGTTAAGTAGTTATGCATGACTGTAGCTGGACTGTTCATCGACTCGTGCATGTTAGTACAAAATAAAATCATCTGTTTTCATTACATTTGGAGACTTTGGACGGATGAAACAATATTGTCTATTTTGTTCTGTTAACATTTCCTGACATTATAAGTACAATATTCAAAAAAAATGTTTGTGATATTATTGTACTGTCATTGTCCAGTATCTTTTTAAAACAAAATTTAAAGATACTCCTCAAATCAGATGAGACATTAAAATACTCCTCATACCCCACTGACTGTCCCTTGTACAAACCTGCAGCAAATGGCCACAGCGGAGGGTCTTATCCAGAGGTCCGGAGGAGTCGAAAGACCGTTCGTGCTGACCAGAGCCTTCTTTGCTGGGTCACAGCGCTACGGTAAGCCAATTACAGCTTCTTACAGCTCATTAACTGTAACGTCTGTTTACTTGGTAGTTCCTCATCTAACACTTTAGGGAAATATGTTTGAAACCTTCTGTGTCAAGCTACATTAGCAGAGGAACTTTAGACTGCAGTCCAATACCCCATTGAGTATGTCCAAGTACATATTGAGTGTACTACTGCAGCTGGTTGCATTTTTGCAGACTGCATGACGTACTGTTTCTTGGCACACAATCCTGTGTGCGGCAGTAAACGCATCACATCAACTAACAAGTGGACTTCTTTTAAACTCAAAGGCAATATTTTTAAATGAATTCGAGTTGTGTACAGCTGACTGAATTTGATGAAAACAAAGGGGAAGTTTAGGTCACATTTTATGAAGTAGTATCTCCTAACTGTTTTAATTCTACATGCCAATTACGCAGCTGAAGTGTAGCTGCAGTACAAACTCTAAGAGACAGTATGTGGTTTTGAGCGCATGGTGATTAATGTGTGTGTGTGTGCTGGTGTCTGTAGGTGCTGTTTGGACGGGAGATAACGCTGCCGAGTGGGACCATCTGAAGATCTCTATCCCCATGTGTCTGAGCCTGGGCCTGGTTGGAATCTCATTCTGTGGTGGTGAGTATCATCATACTGTCTGTCTATCAGGTCAAAGTCAAATAACAACCTGCTGAGATCAAAGTCAAACTGGTTTTGTTTGAGATTTTACAATACTATTAAGACCACGGGAAGTTAAACCAATCTTATTGTGAATTGTGTAAATATAGAAACCACTGCAGATGCTCTACAGTATCTTGTATTATAAGGGAAAAAAAGGTTTATTATGAGGTCAAGAGTCAGCTCTGTTTATTTGTTGATTGTTTCAGCTAGTTCAAAGTATATATTTTTTTCATCCTTTCTAAATCAAGGATGTGATTTGCAGTTTAAATGTAGCTCTAATGATAAGAATATGCATCAATACTCTCATTAACACGTCAATAGCCAACCAGCCTGAAGATCCACCGGCAGAGTCACAGCACTGACTCAAAGTGAAGCAGGACTGTAAAGCAGCTTCTTTTTTAAAGGAAGAAATGCATCCATTAAAATGAGTGCACTCAGAATAATCTGATTTGGACACCCCCCAGAGTGTTTTTTCATGTTGTCATAGAAACATTCTCAGATCAGCTGCATGAGGTGTTACCATGGTGAGCTCTTGATGGTGTTACCATGGTGAGCTCATGATGGTGTTACCATGGTCTCGATGTAGTTAAATTAAAAATGTATGACGCTCGCGTTAATAATCAGATCAGGTCTTTTATGTCAAAGCATGCATTATTTCACCTCCATAATTTAACCATGAGCTCTAAAAACATTTCCTCCTCATCTCATTATATTGGCTGTCTAAACCTGACACTAACCCAGACTCCATCTGTGTCATAGCTGATGTTGGTGGTTTCTTCAAGACGCCAAGCACTGAGCTGCTGGTGCGTTGGTACCAGACCGGTGCTTACCAGCCGTTCTTTAGAGCTCACGCTCACCTGGACACACCGCGCCGTGAGCCCTGGCTGTTTGGCCCAGAAAACACTGCGCTGATCCGTGAAGCTGTGCGCCAGCGCTACACCCTTCTGCCCTACTGGTACCAGCAGTTTTACAACACACACCACACCGGAGAGCCCGTTATGAGGTGAGGACTAGAGTTATTTTTTATTAATGTTAAATACTCAAGGCAGCAAATCATTTTTCTAATTCATAATTTATAAACAAAGTGTAATGATACAAACCCTGTTACAGCATCATTTGAAAAATAAAATAGTGTGAAGAATATTGAAGTTTAAAAACTGGTGTATTGATGTCGTGTATTTACACATTTCTGTAATTTTCCAAAATTTAACATTTTGTAGTTGTTTTGAATTCACAGCAAATTTTGGCTGAATGCTTTCACACACATAAGGATATAGTTCATGTTATTCAGCTCAGCTCACATCTACATATTTGTCGCAGACCGCTGTGGGTGGAGTATCCTCAGGATCCTGCTACTTTTGCTTTGGATGACGAGTTCCTGATCGGTGAGACACTTAAACTTATTTACCCTACCTTGTTTTTAAAAGATTAATCAAGATCGCTTTCTGAATAGTGTTGGTTAAATTACATGCAGAATCTCTGCAGCTGAGTGGTCCAAATATGGCCACCTTGAAAACTGTATGCTGTTCTTGTGACATCATGTTGATGTGATGTGTTGGTTGTTGCTCTCCTTTGTTAAGCGTGGGATGAGCTGCGAGGGCAAACTAGAATGAAAACTTGAAATCAGTCATTACAGTGTGGCAGATGTAATTGTAAAATATCATCTGATCCACTGATGCTGCACAACTCCGCTGCAGGGAAAGACTTGTTGGTGCACCCAGTTACTGAGGAGGGAGCCAGGGGAGTCACCGCCTACCTGCCCGGCAAAGACGAGGTAAGAGGGCTCGGCACGGAGACTTTAAAACATCATACAGATGTTTTCCTTCTGGACTTTGTTCTGTTAAGAAAGTTTTTTTTTTTGTTATAGGAATGGTGACAGTAACATGACCATCAGGTGACCTAAACTTCTTAAATGTTGTATGTTCCTCAGGTTTGGTTTGACGTCCACACCTTCCAGAAGCATAACGGGGCTCAGAACCTTTACATCCCCGTCACCATGAGCTCAGTAAGATACCCGTGCTTAAGCTGCCTTCTTAAGTTTTCAATTGTCTGTCTCTCTCCTTCTAGATTTGATACACAGCGTTCTGTTCTTCTTTTCAGATCCCGGTGTTCCAGCGCGGTGGCTCTATTATTCCCAGGAAGCTTCGAGTTCGTAGGTCCTCCACCTGCATGGAGCACGACCCCTACACTTTACATGTGGCCCTCAACCTCCAGGTAAATATCATCTACTGCTACGCTGATGTGTGCTCATTTGTCATACTGCATATCTTCAATCTAAATGCTCTGACCTTTTATCTGGCAGAGAGCTGCAGTGGGTGAGCTCTACATAGATGATGGCCACACCTTCAACTATGACAAAAAGGAGTTTATCTACAGAAGGCTGACCTTCGCCAACAACATCCTCTCTTCTGTGTGAGTGATGGATCTTCTCTGTTGTATTTATGCCTTTGTTTTGGTACAGTAAGACGGTAAAATACAGAATGACTGCTGAAACAATACAAGAGATACACTGTAAATGAAAGGGTTCTAGTAATAAAAACAAGGAGAACATGACTTAAAACAGGGTTGCAAAACCACTCTCGTATTTAATCCATGTTTTTGCTTACCCCACAGTAACCTGGCCCCAGATGCCCAGTTTTCCACTCGCTCCTGGATTGAACGTATTGTCATCCTGGGCGCCAGTAAGCCCAGCAAGGTTACCCTGAAGACTCCTGGTATGTGCTATATACAGCATTTCTCTCGAGTGTTATTTCTTACAGATTAATCCAAGAAAAGTAAAAAACTGAATGCTCTGTTGAAATAGTCTTTAGCTTATTCACATGAGACAGTTGAGCAGGTTTGGTATCAATTTAATTGTAAGAGTGCAATGAATACAAAGGCTCAGGGGTTGAATTCATGTGAACACTTTCACTAAACATGCATACAAACGCATGTATATCCATTTAAGATAGTTTGTTGCCATAGTATTGGAACAGCTATTGATATTTACTGACATCTTATTTAAGATCAACATTCTGTACATTACACAAATAAAAGACCCCTCTATGGGAAGAATTACTACCTGCTTTCAGAGAGAGAAATCTCCTTTTCAAACACTTTTATCTCTCTGAATGTCTCTAATTCTCTCTTTCTGTTTTGCAGACGGTCAGGAGAGCCAGGTAGAGTTCGACTTTGACGCCTCCATGTCAGTATTGACGCTTCGCAAGCCTGGCATGAATACAGGGCTAGACTGGACCATTGCCCTTCAGTAACCATGGAGACAGAAGACTGAGAGGAGGAGCAAATGACTGAGCTGGACTGAACAGCAGGAGAGAACAGACACAAGGCACTGACACTGACAATGAACGAAGAGCAGGAAAACAGGACAGTGAACACATGGACAATAAAGAACATGTACACACACACACACACACACACACACACACACACACACACACACACACACACACACACACACACACACACACACACACACACACAGTTTAAGTTTTCATCCATTCACACACAAAGACACACAGACCCATGTTGACCTGTTAGACCTGAGCCACATGTCGCCATGTCTCTCTTGTGTTCAGTCACACTTTTAATACCTAACAAAAAGGGTTACTACTAGATAGTTTATGTTTGTCAGATAGTTGAAAATTAAGTAACTCAAATCATGCCATGTTAATAAATCTTTGGGCTTTAGAAGAAATCCAGGCACTTTTTTTTTTAATTAATTGTTCACTTTGTTGTCTGCTGGAGATGAAAGATCAATGTGGGAGGATTGTTGCTGTCTAAAATGAAGGTTCACATTCAAAGCACACGCTCCACTTGCTGGTTATTCCCCATAACTGTTTCTGACCTGATGCTCTTAAAAAAAAAATTCCATTTGTCTTTCTATCATTTAGAGCTCAACCCTCTTTTGCGCATACCCTGTTTCATATACTTGGGGATGGCTTTCCAACGATCAGCTGTGTGGCTCTAAAAAAGCACTACTTGAATTGTCCTAATGCCACAAAATCGAAATGATTCATCTTCCATGCCATTCCTTTCCAGTCCATTCTTGTTTTGCCTTTCCCTGAAGTTTTGCGGAATTTGTGTGAATGGAAATGATTCATCATTATTTCTACACTGTGGGCTGGATCAGGTTGTTAAACTGCTGCACAGAGAGGGTTTTTTTTAATCTGATTTTATGTGTTAACTTGGCAATGGGAATCGCTTCAGGGGACTGAATTATTCTGTTGATGCGCTTTCTTTGTTTTACCAAGCTCTTTTCTCTGCCATGTTTCCTAGATTATTTTTAATGCACTTATGGAAGATAGAGGATTTCAAGGTTGTTTAGATTTTCATGTTATTAGAAGTCAGGGCATTGAAGGATTTCCAGTTTGTCATTTGGAATCTTTCTGAAAAGATTAAAACAACTCTTTGAAAGGTTTTTGTTTAACAAAGTAGATTTCTTAACAAAATAAATGAATGCTCTGTGATCATCAATATAGAAATGATTGTCTGGAGACTGCATGGTGTCCTGACTAGTCAATTCATCCCACTTTTTAGGAGTATTGTTTTTCTATGAGTTTGTCTCCTTGATTGTTTTTATGATCCTAAATGTACGTGTTGTTACAGTTTTGTTGGCGTTGGCTTGAATTGGAACAAACAAAAGTGAAGGCGCAGACTTCAGCAGTCAATCAAAGTTGTCAGATGTACTCAAAGAGATGAGACCAAGTGAAAATAAAGTTGACCAAATTTAAAATAAGTCCCTCTTTTTGTTTAACTCGAGGTCAGACAATAACCTAATTACATCTCTGGATTTATTGTGACTTTTTGTTTTTGTATTTGTTGTTTTTTGGGGGTGTTTCATATTTTCTTAAAGCCACTTTGGTTTCAAACAAAAATATTTTGGGTGGTGGATCACTTAAAGAAACATTTCATTTTAATCAATGCTGAGCCCTCGATGAAATCTCTATTTTTATTCACTATGGAATTAAATTGAATAAAAAATGGAATTGTGTTGCAACAAAAAACTCGAACCATAGTCCTGTTGAAATCAAATTAATTTAAGAGGTGGAAAGACTCTTAACTTTCCTGAAGTTATCTACAAAGAAAAATGTTGGTGACAATAGTATGCTTGTGCTTGCAACCTTCTAAATTTACACAACATATTTTAAAATAATTCATAAACTATTAAACCCGAGTCTGACCAGGTAGGATGTGTTGAATTATGCAGAAAAATCAATCACAATGTAATGATGATCTGAAGTCTTTTAAAAAGGAGATTTTTTTGTGAAAAATGTTTTAATGAAAATGTAAACATTTAAAACAAAACTGTATGACTACATGTCAAGAAGAATGACATTGATGTGCAAAGTTGTGCTTACAAAAAGTGGTTGACAACAAATTATTTGTGGAATAAAAACAGGAAAATTCGATTAAACTGGCAACACTAAAGTATTTACTATTTTAAACTGACTTTTTAAATTATCTCCATATTCACCATGACGTAACAGTACGTTTTTGACTCCTGAATATCAACAAACGCGGGTTTTTGTCCTTCAATATTTACAGCGTGGGCTTTAATCCGCACAGAACGCATTTTCAGAACACCTGCGTCTTGTCGCGCGTCGATGACGTCAGTGCGACGTTTCCATCATGGCAGCGGAGGGCTGTGAGGAGATGAGCGGCAACGGGGAGCTCGCTGAGTCCTCAGGTAGTTTTTTTTTTTTAAAAACGTGGATGTAATTATATTACACTTTTTTTTCTCTTCCAAATATACCAATCGTTTTTGTTTCATTTGGAAGAATTTTGAATAAATGCTAAAACCCGACCTATTTAAACGACAAGTATGACAGGCTAGGCTAGGCTAACGTGACTGCAATAACACCACGAAACACCACGAAACAGTAGCTGTCTTTAAATAACTCTAACTAAATGTTTATCACATGTTCAACAATGTAGTGTGAGGCTGCTTCACTCATCTTGTCTCAAAGTAGATTAATAATGTCCAAAACTACTGGAAGACACTGAAGTCAGTACAAAGAGTTTCAGTTCATTGAGCTTGTGATGAATGAAACACAGATTTGTTTATGTCAACAACAAAAGCCCTGAACGACCTATTTAGTTTCTGTTTTGTCGATTTTTATAATGTGTGAGCCTGGGGGGGCAGTAGTTAGTTTGCTTTCACGTTAAACTGTTTTGATTGCTCAATATAATCACAATAAATATGAAAGATTTAGTCCCACCCTGGACTTTAATTTGTTTTGAGAGGATTCTCAAACAAAAGAAACATTTTTCAGTCTGTGTGATTGGTTAACTTCTTTTTCGTAAAAGGAAAAAAAAAGATTTCTAATAACTCAGACATGCAGCATCCATGTGTTTTGTCACACATGGATGGTGTTATGATTACCTTTTAACATGAATCTGTCCAAGAAGCAGGTGAACTGAGAAGTCTGTTATTGATATCACATTGCGTCTCCTGTAGAGGTTAGTTACATTTTCAAAATAAGCGTCTTTAAAAAAAGTGCTTTAAACTAGTATAAAGAAAGCTCGGTGTCATAAATCAAAAATGAGTGTTTTTCACGAATAAAAACAAACAAACCCTAAGAGTGTTCATTGCTTCTGTCTGTTTTATTATTTGATTTAAGCAGAGGCGCTCAAGTGTCTGTTTTCTTTTACACCATATGTCAACACAATGAAGAGTTGTTGGTTGTAAAAGTCTAGCAAGGTTGAATATGTTCCATCATTTAATTTGTGTGAAAAAATTGTTTTGTCAATGGTGGTGGTGGGGAATTGAAATGGCGATGGCATTTGTGGGTTTTTTTCTGTTCATTCATTGATGGTGAATGAACAGATAGTAATGTCTGACTCCCTGATCAATTAGGTAGCTTGGTCAGGGAATAGTAGCAGGGTCAGACTCCACAGGTAGCATGAAATAATCACTTTTAAAGCATTCTAGTGCAAACCTGTGTGTTGACTTTTAACTTATGTGCTTGTTGCTGTGTGTGAATGGGATTATAAATGACCTTTGACTGCCCTGTCTTCAGCCATGGAGTTGTCTGAGGTTCCTATGCCGCCACCAACTGAGATGGAGGAGACGTCAGGAGAAAATGGCGGTGCTGCTGAGGCACCTGAAGCCTCGGTGGGCCCTGAGCCTGTTCCCTTCTCCATGCCCCAAGCTGCAGAGGACGAGGAGGGAGAACTGCCTGCAGACTTTGAGCGACTGTGGAAGGCTGCCCAAGATAATCCTCAAGACTTCACCTGCTGGACCGACCTTCTACAGTACTGTGAGCAAGAGGTGTGTGTGTGTGTGTGTGTGTGTGTGTGTGTGTGTGTGTTGATTTTTACCGGCGAGAAAGAGGGAGACAATCGCAGGAAACACAATGAATCTCAGTAGTGAGGCATGACATCCTCAAACTTTGAAATGGTTGTCTCTAGCATCCCCATGAGGCCATGCTTAGTGTGGTAGCTTGCTGAAGCGCCATGTGACAGTTACACTTCTTTTTTCCCCCCTCATCCTCTCAGGGTCACATTACAGCATCACGCAGAGCACTGGAGGCTTTCCTTGCTCGCTACCCCCTCTGCTACGGCTACTGGAAGAAATTTGCTGATCTGGAGCGTCGTGCCGGGTATAAAGACAAAGCAGAGGAGGTAAGGCAGAAGAAAAGAGCTTACAATTGTTTGATTCTTTTTCCACACACTATTAAAAATAATTGTAAGTGTATTTAGACGTTTTCCACCCTGTTTTTTTTAAATGCTAATGTTCATGGTTTTGGTGTGTGTTGTTCCAGGTGTGTGTTCAAGGTCTCAAGGTGATCCCTCTAAGTGTAGATCTGTGGATCCACTACATCAATCTGCTGCTGGGAACACTGGACATGAACCTGTATGATTCGCCTACACGTATTCGAAGGTAGATGAACACTTTCACACACACCTTTTTTTAACTGGGCTTTTTTTTTTTTTGCGTAGGTTTTTATACCACATGCGAGATTAGAAGTTAAAGAAAATAAACCACTGGACGGCAATCAAGCTGGCATTTTTTTTTAAGCTTTTTTGACATTTCAAATATTTTCCAATCTGGACCCTTAGTGTGTTTGAGGATGCGGTGGCAGCGTCAGGTCTGGACTTCCACTCAGACAGGCTCTGGGATCTTTACATCGAGTGGGAGAAGGAACAGGGGAACATGAGGAACGCAGCAGCCGTCCTAGACAGAGTCCTCAAAGTCCCCACCCAGCTCTACAACACCCACTATGACAAGTAAGACCACACACACACCAGCATTTCTTAAAATAATATTATTTAACCCTTAAATCAACTTTGGTCCTCTGGGTATCCTCCTCTTCTCCTCTGGCTCCAATACCTGCTTTTTCTTTTTCCCTTCTTTCAACATTTTCTTCTTATGTCCACCTCCTTACCTTTTTTTCTTCTGTTAGGTTCAAGGAACACTTGAACAGCCACGAGCCCAAAGAGGTGCTTACCCAGGAGGAGTACGAGGAGCTGAGGACATATTGTCGTCAGAGTCAGAAGGCAGAGCGTGCTGAACAGGCCCAGGAGGAGGAGGAGGAGAGACCACCGGGGGAGGAGGAGCCTGTTACACCAGAGGGCACAGACACTGTCAGTACCATTGTGTATTCAATCAGAAAATTCTTCCAATATTTATTGTATAAACACACAAATGTAAACATAGGTCAAATTTTAAAATAATGTCTCTGTATAGGAGGAACTGATGCAGAAGATCAGGGAACAAGTGCTGCTTCGAAGGGACAAAGTGTACCAGGACAACGAAGGAGAAGTCCGCAAGAGATGGAACTTTGAAGATGCTGTATGTATTGTTTTTTTTTATCCAATCTTCTCGACTCTTGTCAGTTGATCATGGCATGAAAAACTTTATTTTCAAGGCATTTGTCCATGATAGAAATGTAAGATCAGTTTGATTCCAGAGTTTTGGCTCATATAATTTAAGTGTACCAAAGCCCCTTTTGATGTAGTTTAAGAAGCTGAACTCAGATGGTCTGTAATAACCAAAATGATTAAGGATCAAAATGCTTGATCCAAAACAGCAGCTGCTGTGCATTTTACAAGTTGTTACTGTAATCCCAGAGCCTGAAGAGCGAAATCGTTCTACAAACCAGAACCCTAAATTCCTTTTTTGTCTGCATCGTCTACACAAGACCAAAAATATCACCAATTTAAATGTTCTTGGCATTGAAATTGTTTACAGTAGAATCATTGCTATTTCAAGGTTTTAATGGAAAGAAATGGCTGAAAGAAAATAGCTAAAATTAGTTTTATTGATAAAGTTGCTAACTATTTCTATTACTGGCTGCAGATTAAACGCCCATACTTCCACGTCAAGCCACTAGATCGGCTTCAGCTGCGGTCATGGCACTCATATCTGGACTGGGAGATTGCTCAGCTGAACAAGGACACGAAAGACCCTACTTCAGGTGACTAAACAACAAAGCTCACAACTATATCATACACTCTCCGGGATCCTGTGGACATCTGAAAGAGACCACAGTTTGTTTTTCTTCTTCTAGATCAAAATGAGGCAGCTACAGAGGAGTCAGAGGTCACAGCCCAGCCACAGGAGGGATCAGAGGATTCTGGGGTTGCCCATGATGACCACAGGGTTCGAATCCTCTTTGAGCGCTGCCTAATCGCCTGTGCTCTGTATGAGGAGTTCTGGAACAGGGTAAGGAGAGAAGTGTATGGGACGGGACCAATAAGAGAAAGCACACAAAAAAAAAAGGGCATATTATAAATGTATTTGTATATCTTTGTATTTGTCGTTCAGTACACTCAATACCTGGAGGCTCAGAGTGTGGACGAGGCACGGGCTGTTTACAAACGAGCCTGTGAGATCCACTTGACATACAGACCCAACATCCACATGCAGTGGGCCACCTTTGAGGAGAGGCACGGTAAGACAACATCAAATCACATACACTCTACAATCCCAACTGTATCTCTTTCTTCTTTCAATGACATTTTAAATGTTTTTCATCAGTCTTACTTTGTCGGCTTAACAGTCAAGACTACTTGTTTTGGGTGTGTAAACATCTTTTCATCACTGAAAGAGCTGTTTACACATTGAGTAAAGAAGCGTCAAAGTAGACTAAAAATAAATGATCTCTTAATTCAAATTTGTAGTCCATGTTTACAAATTTGCATTCTTCCAGCCTATTCTTGGTGCAACTAAAAACTGAGTGACTCTAATCTACAGACTCCAAAATAGGTTAAACAAGGGAAGAGGGGATCAATGATCAATGATCAATGAAAAACACCTCATGACAAAGCCATCTAAAAATAGAACTTAATCTTACTCTTAAAGACACTTGTGTCCCATGTCATGAACCTCCCACACATTAAAAATCCTTGCCCACCCACCGTCTCCACCAGGTGACCTAACAGAGGCTCGGCGAGTGCTGGAGGCCCTGGAGAAAACCCTGCCTGGGTTGGCAGTCGTCCGCCTTCGCAGGGCCGCTTTGGAAAGACGAGATGGTCAGCTGGACCAATCGGAGGCCTTGCTTCAGGAAGCGGTGGCAGAGTCCAAGGAGAATCCCACGTTGCACGCTTTCTACTCAATCAAACTGGCTCGTCTGCTGCTGAAGGTGGGCAGAAACCCCAGCAGAGCCCGCGGGATCTTACAGGACGCTCTGGAGATCAGTCCGGTGAGATCAGTGACCAACACTCCCAAATTTGCCCTTCAATGTAATGTTTGTATTGTTTCATCTACTATTTGATTTGCACTCATCACTTCACATTTGATAAATAGATTATGTTGGGCACATTGCTAACTTAAATCCCCCTCATACATCCATGTTTATTAATTAAAAGATAAAGTATCTCTAGTTTTTGATTTCCTCTGTCTTCCCCTACCTACCTCAGGACAATGACAAACTGCACCTGAACTTGTTGGAGCTGGAGGTGTCGGGGGACCCCTGGGCCTCCACTGAGGCGGTGCAGGAGTGTGTGACGCGAGCTCTCGCAGCTCCCCTGGCCCCACACACCAAGATCCTCTTCTCACAGAGAGGTCTGCAGTTTGCAGAGGACTACAGCAACTCTATTCAAAGGTCAGAAGTCCTCTGATTGGTCATAATTACTCTCATGGTACCTTATCAGAATCTGAAATACTATGTTTATTCCAGGGGGAATTTGGTTGTTACAGTTGCTCTTAAACACACACACACACACACACACACACACCATTCATCATCTTACTGTTTCTTCATCTTCTGATTTTGTCCTCTACAGTGTGCTGTCTATGTATGAAGAGCACCAGAAACTTCTAAAGGAGCTGGGTGGAACAAAAAGAGGAGCAGAGAACGGGTGAGAAGGATATACAGACTCCATATAAATATATATATATATTGTATTGTTTTTTAATTTGTTTTTTTCTGTACTGTACACCTCCACTTGATGCATGAAATTGAAGATAAGATCATTTTATCTTTCCCAGCCGAGGAGGAACTGTTGAAGACAAATAACATTTGAAGTCTGCTGTGAAACAATATATTCACATTTATTCCTGAAAAACGTATTTGCTTTTTAGGGACGAGGACCCAGAAAAGCTCAGCACAGGCGACGACGGCTCTGCTGCTGATGTGTCTGAACAAGTCCCACCTACCATGCCGCACGTCCCCATCACTACACCTCCTCCTCCTGTGATGGGCGCCGACATGAGTGCACAGGCCGGCTATGGGGCATATAGCAGCTGGTACCAGGTAGGGTTAGAAATATTAAGCAAACAGCAACATTTAGAAAATAGACTTTTGATTCTTCTGATCCTCTTGCACCTTAAATGATAAATCTGAACGATTTTGGTTTAACAAGTTATATTTAAGATGTTGTGTACTTATTGCCTGTTTGTTGGTTCTTTTCTAGCAGCCGCAGTACGGTAGCTATGGTTACCAGAACACCTGGAACTACAACCAGGGCTACTATCCTCCCAGCTAAAAGAGTTGACAGTGTTTTGGACACTAAATCAGTTGGACCTGGGAAGATTTCTCAGCTGAACATCAAACTGAACTTTACAGTGCTGCAGGTCCACCTGCTGAAAAAAATAACATCCCAGCATCCTTTCCTCACCGTCCTTCCTCTGAAAAACCTCACTGTCCTGGATTTTTTTTTTTTAAAGAAAGGCTACCTCATTTGAGGTCTTTTAAAAATTTCTGTCATTTTTGATTGTTGTTTCTGATGGACACGATTGATGATGAAAGGATACCGTGACACCCATTGTCAGCACATTAGTGTGTCTCCATTTTAATTGGAAATATTTTTGTATTTGATAGCAACTCCTTGGCTCCACATTTAAAGGCATCCAGCTTTATTGAAATTGACAGCTGATGGACGATTGATATTTTTTACCATTCCAGAATAGGATATTTGTTTTTTCTAATGTACATAAAGGTGTTTTATAGTGTGTCAAAAAGAGTTGTTTTGTGTGGCTTGTCTGTTTACTCGCACTTCTGCAGCAGCTCCATATGAATTAAGAGCAGGGGAAGAAAATGCCAGGATTAGTTCTGGTGAAAAAAGTGACCCCTGTGTTAAGGATTAAAGAAAAACATGAAATCATGTATGACTTGTAAAAAGAAATGCAGTCCACCATCGTAATTCTCAGTCAGCTTTATTGTAAGTAGATTTGTAATGATAATGCAGACAGAAGTTTTGATATATTTTAACTTAAAAAAATGGCAAAATATGTCAAAATCAGGAATATCAGAACTGTTTCAGTACTTATGTGGTACTTTGCTATTTAAGGATCAGGATAAAATTGAATTCTTTAGTGTACTGTTTCTATGTGATGTTGAAAGTAATATCTGTTTGAGGCCAGCAATCTTCACTTCACTCTTGAGTGAGAAGGAATAACTCTCCACCCCCCTGTACACAAACCACCTATATCGAGTTTGAGGCGTCATTCAGTGAATTAACCAATCAGTTTTATATTCTTACTTTCAAAAAGTTGATTAAAAACAGTTAAAACGCCATGTGAATGCAACCTCAAACCAAATCTCTCTGCTTCAGTTCAGTTCGCTTGCTTATTGAGTGAATCTTAAAGGTTGTGGCTCTGTTCCCAGATCAGTGTTGTGTCTGTTGTCTCTAGTTGATGATGCAGAGGGGATGAGGTAGGCTCAAAGACCAGGTCATCCTGTTCTCACTTTTTGGCAACCACCAGCACAGCTGAAGGCACCAGACCTTAAAAAAACAAAGAAAAAAGCAGAAATGAAAATCACACTGAGAGTCGAAACGGGCCAAAATAGTGCTCAACAGGCGAAGGCAATCGTCGAAAATAAAACTTAGCTCACCCAGTTCCTTGAGGGGCTTCTCCATGTCCATTTCAGTGTAGACATGACGGGGGTAGGGCGACAGAAGCGTGAAGTCCTGACCCTCAAGTATGTTGCTGTTCATCTGAATGTAGACACGCACTGCCGCCAGCGGCTCCTGAGCCTTAAAGACTGTTGTAAGGGTCGAGCCGTCCACCAGGCGTACCTTCAGAGCAGAAAGTAGAAAATAAGCTAATGTAGTAATGCGTAATGAATATCTGTTGACATAATGTTAACAAGTGAGGTCTCTAAATGTGCTGTTTTGATACAAGGATGGACAACAGTTGTATGCGAAATGTGATTTGTGGAGAGAACAGCAGCATTCAGGAGTAAGATTGTAACTGAAGCCTGTACCTGTATCTTGGACTCATCATACTCCTTCTTAGTGGGTGGAGGTCCGTGACTGGTGGGTGATGAAGGACTGGGCTCAGCTGGCTGTGACGATGTGGCCGTGCTGGTGGTTCCAACACCTCCAAACTAAACAAGTTTAAAAAAAGATATATTGTTGTAAGCAGTTGTTGGTTCCAAAATGTTTTGATTAGAAGTGTGAAGGTAAGAAAGGATGAGTAAAGAGCCCAATGATCCAGTTACCTTCTGTGCTCTCTCCTCTCTGTCTCGTGCAATCTTGTCTTTAACCCTCTGCCTGAAAGACAGAAACACATCAGGTCAGCGAGAGTCATGAAGAAAGTAGAGCAGGTCGAAAGCTTTACATACTTTGACAGTCTAAGGGATCAGATACTTGTACCTTCTGAGAGGAAGTGTCCACTACCATCTTGAAAACCCAGTTTTGTTAAAGGTAAAATAAATATATATATATATATATATATATCTTTAAAATATTCCTACATTCCAAATATCTTGTTTGCAGTGAGTAACACGGCCTTAACAAAATACAGACTATAACAAAACCTCTTCATTTCTGGCCTCTCTCCATACTGTTAAACATCAATATCTTCTGTAATAGTTGACCTGCAACTTCACACAACCCCTGAAAGAACTCGGACAAGATGAGTGACGACCTTAAGATTGATTCATTTTTAGCTTCAATGAATCTACGTAACACTACTGACGAACAAAAAGACAAGTTAATAACTGAAAAAATAGAGAACTGTACGCAGCAAAGATTCCCAGCTTTAATAACCCACCTAGCCATATCAGAGGTAAATGTAAAATTAAATAGGATGCTGAACCTATGCAGGTATCAGGGGATCAACTTGTCAAAAGATGTCACTATTTGACCTTAATCACACTCCATTAAACTCAAATCTCAATTTTTTTGAGTTTGAGCTCCAGAGTAGAGTCCATTCAAATTAACATTCTGCTACAATTGCTTCATCTACTCCATACTCTTGACGATACAGACTCAACTCATCATGAAATTGAGTGTGATCAAATCGAGATACTTATGGCAAGGGATAAACCGAGGATCAGGTCTTAAACTTTATCATCATTAGGCAGAGAACGTGATGGTATCGGCCTCCCCTCCTCACAAGAATCTCACTCACAGTTAAGGCCGTTGATTCGCTTGTGTTCACCAGTATATTCTGCACCATAAGGTAAAAGGTAAAACTGGGAATCAAGTGAAGATCGTCTGATTATTAGGATGGTACATTTCACTTTTTTCATGAAAAATTTTCATTTTTGCCTCATTGAAATACATGTTACAGAGGAGTTCAAAATGTTCTTTTAAAAGAAGGAAAATTGTAGAGACTTAAACTGTCTTTGTGTGTCTGTACTTTATCATTTTATTCCCACTGGTTTATGAAAAGTGCTGAATAATTTGAGTTTCGATGAGTTTCCGACCTTGCTAATTTGTCCTCCATCTTCTCTCTCCTGCGCTGATCAGCGAGTTTTTTCATATCATCGTCCTGTATCTTTTGGCGAATTTGCTGAAGCTCTTGGCCCTGTCTCCGCCTCTGCTTCTCCCTTTCCAACTCTTCTGCACGCTCTCGCTCTCTTCTCTCTGCCTGCTTAGCCCGCATCAGATCCTCCAGCCTGAAAAACAAACACCAACAATTCAGCTACTTCCATGAAAGACCAGGCGTTTAGCATTTTTAACCTTTCTTACACATTATGATCTCTCTAAGCAGAAGAAGAAGGAATAAAAAAAAAAAAAATCAGTTGTCGTTTTCTCTAATTATGTTAACATTGTTGGGTAAGGAGAAGAAGCGGTAGGTTGGACATTCAGTACAGATGGGATGCTTTGTGTCTGTGCTGAGTAAACTCAAACCTTCTAACTTGCTCTAGTCTCTCCTCCTCCGACATTGGCTTCTTTAAACTCTCCTCAATTTCCCTTTGGGTGCTGTCTCCACCAGCGGTCCCTGAAGTGAAAACAAAAGCACACAAGAAAGAGAAAGAAACAGAGGTTGAAATGTGTTTCATGTGGTACTGCAATGTCTCACTCTCGACCACTAATCAAAGCAAAAGTCTAATGCTGACCTAACACACTTAACACCTTCACAATCAGTGTGGTCAAAGAAATCCACTAAGAGGTGAAGAAACCAAGAAAACGTTTCATATGAACTGCCTTGGTGGTTGAGTACAAAGTGAGTTTTCTTTTTTTTTCTTCCTGACCTTCAGCTGTGTCTGCTAGTGTCAGCTGATCCGTGGTGGACTGGCTGTCTGCTGCTCCTCCAAGGACGTTCGCTGCAGGTGGCACGTAGGGCTCATCGATATCTGGGTCGTTCTCATGTTCCATTAGCCTGAAGAAAAGAAAACTGAACAGTTAAAAAAAAAAAAAAAAAGCTGCAAAACTGCTTCGTTGATCACCAGATGGTGGAGGGTCTTCATCATCTAAGCAGTTCAACGCTGACTCACCAGTCCATGGCTGGTTCTATTCCCATGTTTCCTGTTTTGGCCACCGCCTTTTCCCTGAACACATAAGAGAAAGTTAAAATAGGTTCTCTAAACATTTTTTTTAACAGTTTCACTTTCATTTTCTTGGTAGATGTCTCAAATTGTGGACCAGGATGATATTTGGATATGGTGTGACTCACGCTCTGTTTTTGTCAAAACCCATCTCCAGCAGACTCTCCAGTGTTGTTAACTCTGCCATTTTGACCTGAAACATAAACATCAACATAAACTTTTGACTTATAATTATACCACTATTGCTGTTGCCTTATAATTATACCACTATTGCTGTTAACACAAGGTAAACTGCATTACTGAGCCTTACTTCTAACCCAGTTGTAGAGAAATGAACTATCTTCAGGTAATGTAGCTCATTGCTGTGTGAATGAGCTACATTACCTGAATAGTCAGACTTAAGACAACAGGAACAAATTAATGTATTTCATTGTCAAGCAGCCCGATATAAACATCTTTTATTCTTAAATATGTGCTCTGTAGTTGTCGCTATACATCATCACTGTCGGGATACTGAGTGCGAAAATTAGCATAGAAATCGCTAGCGTTCAAATTAGCTCAGAAACTAGCAGCCTTGTTTCCTAGCTCGATTAAAAAATGACCACAAACTCGTTCAAGCTCTCGATCACTAAAGCTACAAATGTGTGTTTCTATCTAACATTTAAAGACACACGAGTCTTGTTTTATTTGCAGTAGAGATCACAACAGCCTATGTGCTCATGAAGACAACGTTAGTTAGCTACTCACACATCAGTCAACACCGCCTCAGCAGTACGGAAACTCACATGGGTCAAAACGCACAGGAAGAGAACTGCGAAACTTCTTCTTCTTGGTGTTTTCTGGCGATGGGCAAACAATGTTTTGGTTCACTGCCGCCACCAATTGGTGGATAATAATAATAACTAAAATCTTTAACGTCAAATTTCTTCATTAGTTATTTAAATTAATATCCATAGTCCTGGTACTTGTCCATACAATTGTCTTTGTAGAATTTCACGTAGGCCTAAGCCTAAATCCAGTTTCATCTTCATTTTTTAATGTCTCAGTGTCAGTTCCCTTCTCTCAGTCTCTTCGGTCCCTTTGGCAGTGAATGATAATGTGTTCTTCTGTTTCCTCTTGTTGAAAGAAAGCACAACTTTTTGAAGGATGTTTCCCTATAGCCTATGTCATTCTTGTTTTGCCAACTTGACAGCCTCCTCATTTCCCCTCAGACCTATGTGCTGAAGCCCACATACACACAACTGACATACCTTGTTGAGGGATTCTGGAATATACTTGCATTACTTTAAACATGATATCTTGTCGACTGGAGTAGAAGGAGCTCACGCTCTTAAAACTGACACACAATCACAGCATATTAAGAGCTTTCTAGATTTATTCTTTTCTACCCGCTGTAGAGACAAAAGTACTGCAGCACCTTTATTGTAGTGTCTTTTTATTGTTGTAATAATGAGTTTGCAGCATTTTACGGGGTTATGTCCTGTTGCTAGACTTTCACAAATATACAATGAATTAGTAAGTATACAATGTGCAATATTTACCTCAAAAGAGTAAAAGTATAAAGTACTATTACATTCTGGTGAAGTGTACTTACCTTTGGCCTACTATTAAAAAGTAGGCCTACTTGAGTAAATATACTAAGTTACATTTCTCATCTGGTATATGTTTTTAGGTGCAGCGACCTTTGGACATTATCAGACACTTTTACAAGTCTGTAAAAGTAGGTTTTAAGAAGGGATTTAAAAGAATTGAGGGAATCTGCGAGTCTTATCTCCTCAGGCAGGTTGTTCCAAAGTCAAGGAGGTTGATCCAAAGTCGAGGGGCCCTGACTGAAAAGGCCCGGTCACCTTTAGTTTCAAGTCACGACTTTGGAAAGACCAGGAGGCCTCCACCTGAGGATCTAAGACTGCGGGCTGGCTCATATGGTGTCAGTAGCTCTGTTATATAGCTTGGAGCCAGCCCCGTCCGTGCTTTAAAAGTAATGAGTAAAATCTTAAAATCGATTCTAAAACTTACAGGAAGCCAATGTAATGAAGCTAAAATTGGAGTGATGTGATGTCGTCTGTTACAACCAGTAAGAAGCCTAGCTGCTGCATTTTGGCAGTGACAGTGACTTATTTGTGATTCCGGAAAAGAGTGAGTTACAGTAGTCAAGTCGAGAGGCGTGGATGATCTTTTCAGGGTCTGGTTGGGTTAGTATTGTTTTAATTTTGGAGATGGTGCATAGATGGAAGAAGCATGATCGGACAACTGTTTTGATATGGGATTCAAAGGTGAGATTGCAATCAAATGTTATTCCTAGATTTCTGGTGGACATTCGCGAATAAGGGACCGAGGCTGCTCTTTGAAATATGAGTGGAGTTTGGCGTGTTGAATACTATGATTTCAGATTTAGAATTGTTCAGTTGGAGAAAGTTTTGTGCCATCCAGCAGTTGATATCGTGTAGACAGTTTCTGACAGCAGCTAGGCTCCTAGCATCCTCAGGTCTCAAAGGAAGGTATATCTGTGTGTCGTCTGCGTAGCAGTGAAAGGAGACTTTGTGCCGTTCAATTATTTGGCCAAGAGGCAGCATATAAATGGAGAATAAAATGGGACCTAAAACCGAACCTTGCGGTACACCACAGGTAATGTTAGAGGTAGAGGAGGAGTAGTTACCGATGGTGACCGCAAAGGTTCTTTCTAAAAGATAAGAGTAAAACCAGCTAAGTGCAGTATCCTTTAAACCAACCCATTTTCTGAGACGATCAATTAAAATTGTGTGATCAACAGTATCAAAAGCTGCGCTAAGATCTAAAAGAATTAAAATTGTGCCCTCCCCTCTATCCGCTGCTAAAAGAAGGTCATTGGTTACCTTGAGGAGGGCCGTCTCTGTGCTGTGACAAGCTTTAAAACCGGATTGGAATTTCTCAAAGAGGTTATTTTCAGTCATAAAAGATAAAAGTTGTGTTGAAACCACCTTTTCTAAAACTTTTGATAAAAATGGAAGTTTTGAGATTGGTCTAAAATTGTTAAAATCAGTGGGATCAAGGTTGGGTTTCTTTAAAAGTGGTTGGACCACAGCATGTTTAAAAGCAGAGGGGACTACACCTTCCACCAAGGAACTATTAATAATGGATAAAATACTGGGTCCAACTGTGTTAAAAACTTCTTTGAGAAACGTTGTGGGAATAAAATCAAGGCTGCACGTAGCTGATTTCATGTGGGTTGAAATTTCAGATAAAAAGGTCAGATAAACAAGCTTTATATCCCAATCTTCATAAGTCTCTGAGTTCAAAGAGAATACAATTTGCTAACTTTTATGGGTATCTGTTACATATTTACAGTAAGTGTAATGATTAATTTTACTCCCCCACACACACAGTCTTAAGTAGCCTTGTTTCACAAGTCCACCATTACTCAGGGACGGACTTCAGTCATAGCACCTTCACTTCACTGTGACTTCTCTCCTCTGTCAGACTCTCACTCACTGACTGTTTTTCTCTCTCATTTACCATTCATTCTATTTTGTTTGTTTTATTTTCTTTACATTTTTATTTGTCATATAATTGTGTCCATTGTTTTTGGCTTTTTCCCAACAGAATTAATGACCGAAAAGAGCCTGATGTGCCGTGTTAGCGTGGTGAGTATGACTCTAATGACTCTACTTTTTAATGAAAGTAGTTATAGAAAGCATTCTCAATTCTTTTTAAATATTGATCACATAACATTGAACGTTCATGCTATGATACCTGTAGAATCGTCTAAGATGTCATTTATACCAAGATTAAAATGTAAAACAATGTTTTTTATTCTGTTTGGATTACATTTGAACTACATCAGGTTTACAAGCAACTTGTAGTCTCCACCTATAGTCACTGAAAGTCAATTGATTTTTTTCTTTCATCAGTCAAAAGTCAATCACAGATCATCCTCTGAGTGTGTTTGCTATCTTATTAAAGTAAACTAAATGGCTGGAAATAAAGACCCAAAATGGCTTTTGAGGCAAATCTTGAAAAAAACAAGTTAATTTAGCTCCTGAAGGAACTATTGGTTGCCAGGTAACAAACAGCTCGGTAAATCAAGTTGTTGGGTGATGGCCTTCACCAAGAAACTACGCTGTACCACTGTTGATAGGGCTAAAGTTACTGATATACTGGTATATCTTTCTGTAACCATGATAGCTGTTTTAAATGGGAATCTAAAAACATAGTCTAAAAAAGGTAGTCTCTGTAGATTTTTGTTCCTTTTGTAAATCGAACACCTGTCAATAGAGCAAGAGTGAAGCTTCTTAGTAGTTATTGTATCACAATGTCTTGTTTAAAAATATCATACTCCTCCTTAAACTTGATTAGTCATCAAAGACTAGACCTTTTCTGTTCAGACATAATGTGAAGTTCTTTTATAAACACATCCACTGCAATATTTGTGCTAAGAGTTGCAGATTCTCTGAATCCACTGATAAACCGTTCACAGTTGAATTACCTGCTTTTAAAAAAGTGGGCAAAGTCGAAGAAGACAATAGGGGTGAAGGTCTTTATAATCTACTCTTGAATTACTTTATGGCTTTGTTTTTTTGCAGGATGAAAGGGTCAAAGCTCAGTTGGGATGAGTTAGGAGAGGTTCAAGAAAACTAAAGAGAGGAGGAGTACACAAAGAAACAATACTTGTTCAAAGCCAAATCAATGCCTCCCTGTAAAAGATTAATTTTAATGGACTAAAGGCTAAAATTCATTTGCTGAGATGGCACACCCTCTTGACTCTCAACATAATTTTATTGAGTGAATGACCCTGATTTTATAGGTGTCACCATGTTAAAATGTTTCTTAGAAGCAGTAAAAAAGATCAGGCGATACAAGTGGATAATATTTTACGTTTCTTTATTAGGTTGGGTGGTAATATCACATGAGGGCCCTATTAAAAAATAAAGTAATTTTATTTCATGTGGTTGGGCCAACCAAAGGAGGGCAGTATTATTTCATGTGTGTAACTTTTGTCCTACAGCCGTCATTTAGTTCAAATATTTAGTGATGTGCAAATCTTTAAAGTATTGTTAAGATTTGGCAGTTTGAAGATGTTGCAAAAAAAAAAATCTGCTGGCCTATGTGTCTCTTGAAGTAACAAGAAGCAAATATTTGACTTCAAGAATGGTAGGTCTAAGCAGAAATCTGTACATCTAATAATGTGGTGAAATGAAACTCACCACCACCTGGTTCTCATGATCTGCACACAGTGTCAGTTGTGCTCTTTATGCGGGTCTCACCAGCTGTAACAGCATCTCCATATGGAAAATACTCTGGCTTCCAGTGGAGTTGCTGTTATCTGTGGAGGGACACCTCTTGTCGACAAAGCCTGCTGCCTGACGGGACACTTTTTAGATTACAGTTCTCACATCATGTTCACAGTTCACACTTGAATCTTGGCTAATGGGCTGTGTACAACGTCTGTATTTGTTTTTCAGATCCTGTGCCTCATTGTATTTTTTTTCTGTGCAGTTTTGCTTTTCAATAAAATAAACTTAAATCCCTTAAGCCCTGTAGCCTTTAAGTTTACGTCTGTTTCTGTATTATATTGTTCATATAAAATAAATATATCTATTGTATTCTGTGTGTGTGTTACTGTGTGAGAAAAGAGGGAAAAACCTGTATGCCTGAGCAAGCCCCTTTACAGTAGCTGTCTAAAATAACTACACAAATACATAGGCCAGCAAATGAATATGAGGCAACATTTAAAGTAAATGATAAAAATATACAGACATTTTTTTTTTTAAAATGGGAAGTTTATTGTAATATGAAAACAAAACTGAAAATACAAGTAGGAGTCACTGTCACACTTAGGCCTATGTGTGTGTGTGTGCAGCATGCACGGTTTGATAGAGAAACAACAAAATTGCAACATAATAACTGATTTATATGCTGCTTTAATGAGAGGCAAATTCATATACGTAATATTCGGTTGTTTAAAGAAAAATATAAATGTAAAAATCCTTCTCGGGCTTTATACAGAAAATTAAAATAAATTCAATACGAAATAGACATTACAATATACACTGAAACCAAATAAAACATTATTGCTGTGTTAATAAAAAAAAACCAAAGCTAACATTGTGGACCCTTGAAGGTGATGAAAGTAACAAATAAAGACACTGCCAAATATTACAAAAAAACGAAATAAAAGGCACAGGCTTTTATTGTGAAGGTTGTGCTAAGCTGTTCCGGTGAGTGCGTGCCTTCTTTGGTGGGGTTCCCCAACTGACAGCTGGTTGCTAAGCGAATTAGCCGACGTTTTCACTTCAGCCATCGCGTCGCACTTGAAGCTACTATATTGAGTTACGGAGCGCTAAATATTGATGGTGGATTGAAAGCTGTGGCCTTTTTTTTTTCCCACAGTAGCCAACGTCAGTCGAGGAGGGTGTTATCGCTGAATGACACACGGTGGTGGTGGTGGTGGTGTGGCTAACTAGCGAGTAGGAGGGTGGGGACAAAAAAAAAAAAACTTCCAAAGACCTCGCCCAGCCGTCGCTTCATTCCAGCAGGCAGCTTACTCTCTTCACGGCGAGAGCCACACACACACACACACACACACATCATTCAGATTGTTACTAGAGAGTGATACTGACACACACTGTATCAGTCAGTATGTTCAGAAAAAACATGAAGAAGGATCCAGAGCTGTTTCAGAACGTGTCTGAAGGGCTGCGGCGCCTCTACCGGACCAAGCTGTTCCCGCTGGAGGACACGTATCGATTCCACGACTTCCACTCCCCCGCTCTGGAAGACGCCGACTTCGACAACAAGCCCATGGTCCTCCTGGTGGGTCAGTATTCCACCGGGAAGACCACCTTTATCCGGCACCTCATGGAGCAGGACTTCCCCGGTATGCGGATTGGCCCCGAGCCGACTACGGACTCTTTCATCGCGGTGATGCACGGCGACCAGGAAGGGGTGATACCCGGTAATGCCCTGGTGGTCGACCCCAAGAAGCCCTTCCGCAAACTCAACGCCTTTGGCAACGCGTTCCTCAACAGGTAATAACCGTGCCAAGTCGTGAAACCTCTTTAAAAAAACAAAAAAAAAAACAAGCTTTCACTGAGCAATTTGAAAAAATGTAATACCTAGGGGTACGTGGTTTGAGCCCGGAAGTGACTGACACTCATTCATTAATGTATGAATGAAAATAATTAATGTCAACTTTATATGATTCTTGTTTTGAAATATAATTAGGAAATCCAGCCGTGTGGTAAGAAGTGTGTCATAACAATACATCACCCACTAGTTTAAATGCCCTCTCGACACGTCCTTACACGTACCACACTCTTTCAAGGTAAACTCGCAATATGCTGTTGTGCAATGATCCCAGCTGAAGAACAGCCACTTGTGAAAGTAACTGAGAGAATTCAAGTGTTAAGTGTCAATAGGTAGGGGAGAGAGCCACTGTGCAAAGCAAGGTGCTTCCCAACAACTTATCACATGGAAAAGGACGTCCTTTCACTTCTGATTAAACATTATAATGTTGCGCCTTGCCCTTCATCTGGGACTTCTTCCTTTAAGCACCTGACAGAGTCACTGGTGACTAATCCCTCACTCCCAAGTCACAGTGTGGCACCTTGAAAGTACAAATAGTTGTATGTGATGTTGCTAGGCAACAGGTTGACCTTGTCCCGTACTAGGTTGACGGTACCATAAATTCCTTATCCGATGGTCATATAAGTGTTACTTTAATCGGTAGAAGGCGACATCGCCAACTCCCCCTTTCCTTTCCTGTCACTAGACCAGGTGAAATTATATTACTAAAGGTTAAAGTGTTTTCTTGAACGTTTTCATTGCATCAGCAGGTTGGGGTCAAGACATTCAGCTCATTGGAGACTGATTCACATGTCTGGTGATCCAGAAATTCATTTGTAGTGACACTGTGTGGAGAAAAACTCCATGGTGTCAAACCCAGGGTATTGCTCAGAATGGGCAAACACCTGTAGAAGCAGAAGAGAAAGTGAAACAATCTAGAAGTACAGAGACAAACTTGGCTGCTGATGGAGCATGCTTTTTTTAACTAGTTAATATGGATTACAGGAAGGACATTTTTTGCTGAGTATATGAAGTGACGTTCTCCATAGCAAAGTCGGGGTGTAAAGTGTTACAGCGTGTGCTGAGTAAGAGCCAGTATGGTGACGCCTTTTGAAAGCTAAAACAATTTTGTGGGGATTTGTGATGACATCAGATGGCCAGCAATCAATTGCTGATGATGTAACTTCCTGTAGAGAATGTGGGTATACTCCCCTAGAGCCTTCATAATGTGGTGTCACCCTTAAGAAAAAGCATCTAAACAGATGAACAATTTATACACCAAAGTAACTTGTCCTGAACTTTTACTGTAATATTAAGATTGTAATAATATATTAAAGTTATGTAGCCATGTGGGATTAACACTCAACTAGAAATTTCCTCAGTGAGGCCTTCTTTATCGTTAGTCACAGAGATCCCTTCCGTGAATTATTTCAAGTGTTTGTGTTATCTCGCAAGTTTCCGCCACATGAGACAAGTCAAACTCTGAATGAAAAATAAATTACACTTAAATGACACTTTTAAGGGTGCAAGGTCGGACTTCAATGACTACAAATCACCTCTTTGGAGTTTAATACAGACCTGAGAGGAAAACAGATAAGATTGTGTATAAACATAGGCTATTGTCCATTGCAGCATCATTTGTCAAACTATTGGACCTAAACATGCCGACTGCCATATCAAGGGATTTGTGGTTCCCATTGATTTGACTGTGTATCTTTGTCTAATAAGCATATTCAATCTCACATAATTGTACAAAACAGAAAATGTGTTTATGACAAAGCAGGTAGATGATCTGTTTGAAAGACTTTGTGTAGGCCAGATACATATTTAATCTTTGTTTTGGTGCATTGCCCAGAGAAGGCCAGAGTTGACAAAACTTTAGTCAAGAACCTTGACATGCATTTACATTTTTTCTTTATTATATTTGTTTTCTGTATTATTTTTTTTTACCTGAGTTTACCAGACAAGCTGTTTTTATCTCTGACTCGGCTAGCTTTCAACTTTCCTCTCATGAGGCCAAAACTATTTCAACTGGCCCTTTGCTTGGTCTAGTTTGTTTTTGCTCATAAAAGTCAACAGGAGATATTGAGTATCGGATTGTTAACTGGCAGATTCGTAGGTGGAGAAGAAGAGCACACAAGGCCTTGTTGTGTAGCTCTTTAACCATAGTCATTCAAAATATAGATTAGCCTTTAACTACCACCCTCAGAAAATCACTCTTAGTGTAATCAGTTATTTATGTAGAGAGTAAACAGAAATCCGTCATGAGATCCACAAACCAACTGTTTATTTGTGTTTAAAGTAACAGTTAGTGTATTCTAGTCAATTGCCAATTTTCCTATTATTTCTATTTTGAAGCAGTCTGGTTTCAGATTATAACCCAAGAAAGTGGCAACCTCCAGTGTTGAAAAATGAAGCCAATGCAGAGGTGCACAAACCTGCATTTCATCAAGTGTCCACTTGAGCCTGGCTTCGAGGATTGTATTATTCTTTTAAACTCATCAGTTTTGATTTTATGATAAGTGAGAGTTATTCATTATTCGGCGCGTGGCTGACCTGACTCACAGGCTGGCGTGATGTAGCGGTTTGACAGCAGTTTTAAGACCCGCCTCAACTTTAGCTCTTTTGCTTGGTTTTGGGTTTACTGAGAGTTAGGTTGGCACAGTGTTATCCATCATGGCCACCTCCATCGACGGGCTTCCCAAGCCCCCTTCAGTAACTAATGATGTCACTCAGGCTTTGCCCACTAATATTTACAGACAGTCCATGATCCCAAGGTATGTAGACTGATTTTAACCAATGCCTAAACCTTAATGAAATCATCCTTCATACTTTTCTTTCAGATCAAGATAAACCCACATATCTGTGAGCTCTTTTTTTTTCTAGTTAAAATTCCACAGCAGTCAGAGGGCCTCAGTATGATTGTGCCCTCTGTAAGCTATTAGTCAGTAAAACCAGAGTCAGCAAAGTGTAAGTTCCGCACTGGCCCACCCTGGCCTGCACTGTCCTACTCTGTCCTGTCCTGCTCATGGCCTGTTATTCCAGGACACTGACTCTGCACTTTACTGAGGTAGGGCCTCACACATGTACAGACTTATAGAGCACCCAACAAACTAATACAAGGGTGTAGGACTGGTTTGAAGATACTGAATTTATAATACAATGATCATTTACAAGTTCTGTGCAATTACCGGTAGCCCCAATTTTGTCCTTATGGCGATATGATCATTTGCAATAAGCACATCTCTATAGTTTGAATTTCTTTTTCTGTAAAAAAAAAGCAATGGTTTCTCACTAATTATGTCTACATTTTACTTAATAGAATGAGGCCTGCGTATAAAGACCATGCTTTCACATAGTTTCATAACAGTCAGAAGAAGCTCAAGCTAGCTATCGGCTACCCTCAGATTTAAAAAGTTTCAAATGAGTAGTGGGGAAAAAAAACATTATTGGGAATTTTTTGTGGATTAAGGACAAATATGTTGCAAGAACACAAATGATGTGGAAAAACATGAGAACAGCAGATAAAAACCTTGAGCTTAACTAATATGCAGTTTTAAATGTTTGTTTATCTAGCACATCATATCGTTATCGCACATTGCAGGCCTAACTTACACACGGGGAGATTTAAAGGAAGCAACCATGGAAAGGTGACACATTTTGTGGATCCCGCTCCATTCCCATCCGCCCTGTTTCCTCTTCTCTCTTAAGGAAGTTGAGGTTACGATGAGAGAAAAGTTAATAGGTCAAGAGTTGAGGCAGGAGAGGAAGACCTTCTTTCAGGAGCTGGAGCCCGTACTCCTCTCAAATAAGTGGTCGGATATGGAAAATTAACCCATGCCTTCATCCCAGGGCTGCAACTTCACATACAGGATGGGTTTCTCACACTCTTGAGACATTCTAACAGCGAAGGCTCTCTGATATAGCTAGGCTCCAGGGGCCCCCAGTACCTGGTAGAGTCCTCTGTTTCTTAGAATTCCGAGTTCATCAGAGCATTTTTTCCTTCAAGCTCTGCATGGAAAATGTAAGGAAAGATAGTTTAATGGAAAACCTATGCCAAATTTCCAACTGGATATCATGGATAGTCAGTTTAGAGAAGGAGTGGAAAAAACCTGCATGTTTGTTATCACTTGCTGTCACTATTATTGTTAAGTAATAGTATACATAAGGTCTGTGTTCAAGAGGCCGCTCTCATATTCCTTTGACTTGTTCATTGTCCTTGGATTTTTCCCTTTTCCTCCCTGCGTGTGGTATGAGATCTTTGTTAGGGTTGTGTGTGTGGGTCTGTGTGTATCTGCCCTTAGTGTGGTTACAGCAGGAATGTAAAAGCAAAGTTCTCCAAGTCTTATGACCCAGTGCCTCTGAGCTCATGTTTTGAGTTTTGGTTCAGATTGAGTAAAAAGCCTGCAGAGTGAGAAGCAGTGCTTGGAGCTGTGGGGTTCCTTAACAATCCCTTTCTTTGTCTTGAGTGGGATACTGTGGGTTTATGCAAAACCACTCATCCTCTCACTTTGTGTGTGCGTGTGTGTGTGCGTGTGCGTGTGCGTGTGTGTGTGATCCTGTTAGCCTTTTCTCAGTTTCAAAATGACTATCCAGTTGAATCCCTAGTCTCAACACAGAAAACAACACAGAGAAAACTGTAGCAGCGGGCATCAAAAGTGTCATGTATTTAAAAAAGAAAAAACGAATTTAAAATTATTATTTAATAAAGGAACTTACTTTAATAAGCCTGTAATATAAAGGTGACATTTTTTTTTCACTACAAAGTCATCTGATATGGGGTTGCACTCTGATCCCACCAGTTACTGTTTTGTGTTGAAGCTCTTTAAGGTATTTCACTCAAGGTTGGTGCGTGAGAGAATGAAGTACGTTACTAAAAGCTCAAGAATAATGTCTGTTTAATGCCAAGCTTATGTATAAACATTCTCACCCAACTGTTTTTGCGTCACTCCTGCTCTTACTCTCTTCCAGTATGTCTCATTGTTGAATCCCCTCTTTAACCCTCACCTTCTGTTGCCTGTACCATTTCCTCTCTCATCCCTGTGTTTTCTTGGCAGGTTCATGTGTGCCCAGATGCCTAACCCCGTCCTGGAGAGCATCAGTATCATTGATACTCCTGGAATCCTGTCTGGGGAGAAGCAGAGGATAAGCAGAGGTCTGTCTGAAATAAACAGCCAACCTTTTACCATTCTCGAACTCACTTGTGCTATACTGTTTTAG
Organism: Labrus bergylta; assembly: GCF_963930695.1. Classification (NCBI taxonomy): domain Eukaryota; kingdom Metazoa; phylum Chordata; class Actinopteri; order Labriformes; family Labridae; genus Labrus; species Labrus bergylta. The sequence continues at coordinate 17,235,279 of NC_089203.1, read as the reverse complement.
AAAACCACATTCTGCTCAAAAACGTTGAAATTATTCAAACAGAGATCCTCAGGATCTAAAATGAAAGAATAGCAATTCTCAAGTTTAAATATGAAAAGGAAACATGCTTAACCTACATGCACTTCCCTCAGTCTCTCTCTGGTATTTCTGTTTGGCATGAGCCTCACTAAGTCAACTCCAACAGTCTGGCTTGTAGTGCAGTCAAACCTGTATTTAACTCTAAACACCCTCAGGTCAGAGCCTAACCAAACGGGTCATGGTAATCTGACAGAGGCCTTCTCAGCCTGATGGTGGAATTGAGAGTCCTCAAAACACTTTGAAGTTCATTTCCTGTTTCTGTACCTGTGGTTTTCTGCAGCACGCTCCTTTTTCACATCCTTCCCCCCTTCTTTGTTTTTCTATCTCCTATTCAATTTTAGCCTGCAGCTAGCTTTAGACTAAATTAACGACAGCAGAAAACATTTCCTATGCAGCTGTGTGACATTTTTTTTGTCTGCATTGTACCATTTATCACTTTATATCTGAGTCATTTCCCTGTGGTCTGCTGAAATCAATTGATTTGTATTTTTAACCATGTACTCCAACGTGACTGCAACCTTCAGTTTTGCCTCATATGCAGCTTTTCCCTTACTTTTGATGATCCTACAAAATCAAGACAGATGATAACCGTGCAGCTGAACACAGCTTCTGTTTTTTCTACCTGATTGGAGCCCCTTTAAGAGGAAGTGCACATACAAGCTGTAGATTTTTTGTGTACTCTAGGGAAAGGATGTGGAGTAAAATGGCAAACATAGCAGAGAGTTTCCCAATACCTCCTCCTCCCACCACCTCCATTGCCTGTATTACATAGAAAGCTGATATACAGTCAGTATATCTGCTCAGGAGACACAACAAGAAGGAAGAGTAGTACAAATATAGGAAGTACCTGCCAGTTAAAATAATGAATTTGCTACTGTTTTGGTAATTGTTTCATAATTTTAGGTCATTTTCAGAGAATGTCTTTGGTTATGGCTTAAAACTTTACTTCTCTTATATCTCTATTAAGTGTCTTTCACTTTAGGACAGTTGGGAACACTTGACAAGCTATTTCAAACATTACTTTTGGTGATAGAACATTTATATTTCCCTTTTTACTCTTTTGACATTTAATTAATCTATGAAATAATCAATTACAGTAATAGAATTATTAAATTAATAAATTGTGAAACTGAGTTTGTGACAGCCCTCATGAGGAATGTGAGATTAAACAGTAAGTGAGTGACTTCATTTACACAAGCATAAATAAGTTGAATCTAATAACAAACGAAAAGATGTTTTGGTTCTTTTTCGAATGAAAAGGCCATCATAGTGGAGGTGACCCTGTGCAAGAATAAGGAACAGATGAAATCTGATGCCTCATACCTCAGACAGTTTTTTTCCATACATACATACTTTTAAGTTTTTACTCTTAAAGGCACACACACTCTCTGTCTCATTTTCTCGTACACACTGATATCCTTACGACTGTTTCTATATAAACACTGATAAAATACTGTACTGCCCAGTCATAATGAACTGTACTGTGTCATATATAAACAGGAACTGGATTGTACAGCTGAGGTGTGTCAGACATGTGTGTGTGTATGTGTCAGTACTCTGCCTACTGGCTTGGTCCACCTATGGTCTGAAGGTCATTAACGGCTTTACTTTCAGAAGTTGTTATTTTGTTGTCCATTCATGAATTGCAAGCTTTGTCATTGCATAATACTTTGAATGTGAATTATTTTTTGTTGAAGTCAGCATTGTGTGTCAGTACTTCCTCGTTGGTGAACTATGAAATGCCAAAACTATTATGAAACTAGAATAATGCAGAACAGGTTGCCGTCTTGCCCATTGTCACGGTTGATTACTTGTCATAAATACTGACAAGTTCAATATGTTTATGTTTACATACTGAATACTGTTGGTAACAGGAAGAGAAAAGATTGTCAGAGTGTATACTTGTAGAACTTGAGTCCTACAACAAAACGAGCAGAACTAGTTTTTATAGCCTAGCTAAAAGCTAATCAGCTCCTGACAGTGGCTTCATATTTACAGACACCAAACCAAAGAAATAAATGTATATATTAACCATATCTCCCAAAATGTTGTACTTTTCTCATCTAATTATCCCTTCGATTTTTGACTTTTTAAATAGTATCTGATTTAGCCTTCCATTGTATCTATCAGTGATTGACACATACGTTTGAGCGTGTTCAAATTCTTTACAAGTGAGCTGGTTTAACCTGCATGGATGTGACTATGAAGAAAGAAATGGCTGTGGCTGATGATATGAGTTATAAGTAATTCCAAACTTCAGCAGCTGTCTCTCCCTCAGATTCCCAGACATGTGTTTTAAAAACAGACTCAAGAAAGAATGAGCAAATGTTCTTAACTGGCTCCCACGGGGAGCTTGGACTTTAAATATTCCATTTTTATCCCCCTCGACTTTCATTTGTCGTCATGCACACAAACATGAACAAAGTCCTATTTGCTGAGGGGGATTTCTTGCACCTATCCTTGTCCATCTCTTATTCCATTTAACTTTTGCTTTCACTTTTACTCACCCTCTTTATCTCTTCCATTTTTTCTTTCTCTTTTTAACCTTCTCTCCATCTCTATTTGATCATTTTAGCTCTCTCTATATAGATTTGACGTCTGTCTCTCTTTAATATACATGTGCTCAGACGTAGACAAAAGCCATCCATGTTGGAATGCATGTGCAGCAGATCTGGCGTTGATTGTGTGACAGCAGAGATGAGTTTTTAGAGCAACTGCATTCTTCTCTGATCAGAGGACACACAGACGCTAATCAAAACCACAATTCTCTCTTCCTCCCTCCTTAGCTCCTCAAAGCTAAAGAAAGTTCCGGAAAAAAAACCTGTTTTATGTAATTTGAGTTAGTCCCCCTGCTATTCTAATAACCAAAGAAGTGAAAGCAAAGCAAGTTTCTGTTTTTCAGCAGTGATAGAAATGTGTTTGTAACACCCTTCAGCTCAGGCCAGCACTGACACAGCATAGAATTTTTCTTCATATTTCCTGCCTGTTGTAAGTGTTTGCTGTTTTAGTTCCTTTTTATCTTTTTTATACACACAAGCCAAGTTGTTTTTAAGGCATGTTGCTGATATGTTATGGATGACATTTATTCCCTAGATTGACAAATCAGGTTTCTTAAAACATACAAAGTGTCTTTACCTCCGGGCTCTACTCAGTGCAGCTAGTTAATAGGTAACCAGAGAAGAAAGCTCTGCCCTTATCTAAACATTATAAGATCAATATGACTTGGAACATGATCTACATTTAAACATGCTCTAACACAACAATTTATTAACTGCTTGGAGGTGTGGAGAAATACAGGAACCCAAACTAAAAACAATAGCTAAAGAGCTCAAACCAGTGTGTACTGTTGTTGAGCACTGTTCTTGTGCAAAATGTCAGCTATGCTTTCAAACTGACATGAGTGGAAAACAAGCAATGACAAATAAGCCTTTGTCAGTAAGGTCCCATGTTAGTACACCTCTGCGTTCTCTTCCTCTTACCACAGAGTTATTCTACGTTTTCCTCAAGTTATATTGGGTCATTAATTTCCTACCATCACAGAAATGACTGTACTCAAACCCTAAATGCAGCATTCAACACAAGAGCTTAGAGCTACTTATCCAATTTGCCCTTGATAATGAATTTTTCTGTAATAGACAAAATAAACTATATCAGTACTGCTCTAAATTTAATCTCATTTAGCTGATTACTAAACCAACAAGGCCTTAAATGAGTACTCAATCAAACTCAACAGTAAGGGATCAAACATAATCCTTATTAGTAAAAAGTAAGTCAGAGAACACTGTGCAGTAGCTTGTATTAGAAAAGTCATAATGGAAACATTGACTGGCGTAAATGTATCCATTCAGTAATGGCATGAAGTAAGAGTATTTGACATGATACCACATGCTTAATCCCCACTCACAACTTAAACAGCAGCATCCTTCTCAGAAAGCTACAATCAGAGCTGGTAACAAAAACTAAACTCAGAATTGGTATCCGATTTGCTCCTCAGTTCCTGTCCAGATCCCACATTTAAACAGACTGCCTCTTTCTTTTTTTGTCCCCCAGGTTATGACTTTGCTGCAGTGTTGGAGTGGTTTGCGGAGCGCGTGGACCGTATCATCCTCCTGTTCGATGCCCACAAGCTGGACATCTCTGATGAGTTTTCGGAGGTGATCCGAGCTCTTAAAAACCATGAGGACAAAATGCGCGTGGTTCTGAACAAAGCGGACCAGATCAGCACTCAGCAGCTCATGAGGGTTTATGGAGCTCTCATGTGGTCTTTGGGGAAGATCATCAACACACCTGAGGTAAAAAGCACATTGCTCTTTTGTGAAACCCCCCTCAGTCATTTGAATGGACAACATGTCTGACTGATTAAAGCTAGCATTTTCAGTTTGTCATTGTTACAGAAGGAAACACTTACGGTACTGTATATATGTACAGTATGTAATGAATGTGACACACTAATAATACCATCTTTCACTATCTAATTGGAAACCTGATATCATGTGACCTAGCAAGTCTTATGATTTTTCTCCAACTGTTGTGGTTAATGTTTAATCAGGGGCCATATCCATACTGATAGGAGAGACACCTTTGGATCATGTGGAGAATTATTCATTAACTTTCAGTGCATTGTTATGTGAAGCCTGCTTACAGCATGTAAAACACAATGCAGAAACACTTTAAAATGTTATTGTTACTTCACATTGTTACTTCACTGTAAACCTCAGTCATGTCACACATCCTGCATGTCTATTTTGGGCACACAAATTTACAAGTGTATTTCTGTTTCCTTGGACATTGAGCCAATTCAGCGGTATGTTTGGGACCTGTAAAACAACTTCTTCTGGTGTGGTGTGGGCAGTAAAGTGTAACCTGAGGTATGGTTTAGATTAATGGAGGTTAACATGTGCCTACTTATTCAAGGTGGTGCGCGTGTACATCGGGTCATTCTGGACCCAGCCCCTTTTGGTCCCTGACAACAGGAAGTTGTTTGAGGCAGAGGAGCAGGATCTGTTCTTGGACATTCAATCATTGCCACGTAATGCAGCCCTACGTAAACTCAACGACCTCATCAAACGAGCACGCCTCGCCAAGGTTAGTATTCACATGATGAAGAGCATAAAGAAATCCTAGCAGCGCTGTATCCTGCAAAACACAACTACAGCTGATGGGAATCTTATTAGTTTTACAGGGTAATAACTTAACAAACTATGTTTAACAAATTAACATTTTAATGATGGTGGAGGGAAGTGGGAGGGAATTGTTAATACCTTTTTACTTAGGGGTGGGTTGGGGAACGGGTGTGTGATTGTCCATTATTACATATTTGTCATGACAACTCACTTGCATGAGGAGCAAGAATGTATGTACAAATGTCCATGGCAATCTATCCAATTATTGTTTTTAGATATTTCCACCAGGACAGAAACAGTGGATCAAGTTTCACACTGTATCTGCCACTACTTCAGCCAAGCCGTGAGAACGACTATAAAACGCCCACTTTAAAAGCTGCATAACAGATTTTATCTATGCTCTTTCTTCCTCATTCTCACACCACTATCCTAATCCCACAAGAGTACAGTTACCCAAAATGTCTTTTTTAATGCAACTCTGTAACTATTTCTTATTTACCCAAAATACAGAAGTGAAAACTAGTGTCATAAGGTTATTGCAATTTTGTAAACTTCAATCCAACTCCCCACAGTCTGACCACAAAAGTGCAGTTCAATCATGAGTGTAAAATATTCTTTTCTTTATGGTGTCCAGGTACAAGCATACATTATCAGCTCCCTGAAAAAGGACATGCCGAGTGTGTTTGGAAAAGACTCCAAAAAGAAGGAGCTGATAGCCAACCTGGGGGAGACCTACCATAGGATCGAGAAGGAGCACCAGATCTCACCTGGAGACTTTCCCAACCTCGCCAAGATGCAGGTGAGATAACAAGTGTACTGTGGTTATACTGAAATGACAAATTACTTCTCTACTTTGACTCTTTCTTCAGCTTGTTAGAAGAAGTTTAAAAAAAAACAAGTTCATAGTAGAATGGCCTTTCAACCTTTACTCTCTTCACATCTTTGCCCTTCTTTCCTTCCCTTGCCCTCCAGGATGGGCCAGGACAAGGATGAGATTTATTTTTCCTGGTTTGTCAGGAAATCCTGCTTCTTGTATGCTACTCCCATTGGTAGCCACTGAAGACTGATCTATTTCTATCACCAATTCCTGTTTTTTTCTCCCCATCCCTTCAGGAGCTGCTGAACGGCCAGGACTTCTCCAAGTTTGTAGCGCTGAAGCCCAAGCTGCTGGAGGCAGTGGAGGACATGCTCGCCAATGACATCGCCCGACTCATGGCTCTGGTGCGCCAGGAAGAGGCGGCCATGCCCAGTCAGATCGTAAAGGGTGGAGCCTTTGAGGGCACCATGAGCGGTCCATTTGGTCATGGTTATGGAGAGGGAGCCAGTGAAGGCATTGATGAGCTGGAGTGGGTGGTGGGCCGTGACAAGCCTTCATATGATGAGATCTTCTACACCCTCTCACCCATCAACGGCAAAGTGTCCGGTGCTGCAGCCAAAAAAGAAATGGTGAAATCCAAGCTGCCCAACACAGTCCTGGGGAAGATCTGGAAGCTAGCAGACGTGGATAAAGATGGCCTACTCGACGATGAGGAGTTTGCTCTGGCCAATCACCTGATCAAGGTGAAGCTGGAGGGCCATGAATTGCCATCTGAGCTGCCCGAACACCTGGTGCCCCCGTCCAAACGTGGGATAGTCCGGGAGGACTAGAGGAGGAAGGTTAGGGACCAGCCACATCAACGCTTTGCTCCATGTTAAGGACTCTCCAGACATAAGTCCAACCACAAGCATGAACAGCATCATCCTCCATCAAGCTGTGAGTCTCCAGGTGTACTGACACGGCGAAGAGTTGTGATCTTTTCACCAGAGAAAGACTGGAGGTTTTCAGGGGGCATGACACAGAGGAGATAATGTTAAGATATCTATTAGAAATACATGGAGATAAAGGGGGTGGGATAAAACAAAAACGAAGAACGGACATTACTGGATCATGAACTGATGGGCAGTTAGACGTTGCATGGTGGGGCTGAACATGTATTTGTGAATCCTGTGTTAAAGATATCTTATATGTACACAATCCATATTATTATTATATGTTGATCCAAAGAAATATAGTTTTTTTTCCATTTGGAGAGAAAAAGAGGAAATAAATCAAAACAGCTGTTAGACTTGTTTTATCTCTATTTTTGTATTTCCTGACTGTTAACTTAGACTCTTTCCAAATGCTTCCCTTTTTATTATTTTGCCAGATAAATAAAAAGGAATACTGTACCATCTGACTCATGATTCTGTGAATAAACACTCTTTCAGTTTCATCAGATGTTTGACTTAGAAAATAAATCAGTTTCACCAATTAAAAACGAGTGAGAACTTCACATGTTTTTGCTTTCAGTTATTAGACGGTTTGTCATTGAGGGTCATGCAAAGGCAAGTGAGGTCATCTAGAGGCTGACTTTTATTTTGAAGTGCTATCATTTTGATAGTTTAAATGCAATGCACTGCCCTCTGTAGGACGGACAGAGTCACTGTTAGCACTACCGCAGGAGTAAGGCAAAAGTAAACTTCATCTGTTACAAAATTTGATGTTATCATTGTGAAAGTTTTAATTTAATATGGGGTTTCAGTGTTTGGGCATCATGACATTCTGTCACAACCTTTTAGGACTTGGGGTTGTAGACTAGAATCCAGAAAGAGAAGTTGAACGCTTATTAATTGACTCAACACTCACGCGACTCACCCAACAGTCAACTATTACACAACCCGAATAATTCTAGCCTGCTTTGAGGTCTGTTTGCGTTCTTGAAATAGGTTATAGGTATATGCAACTGAAATGAGAATCAGGTGTATCTAAATAAGGGTTTGGGACTCTCCCACATCAACAACATCAGATGTAAGAACAGAAACTAGATGACTGAAATATCTGAGTATATCTTTCACTGCATGTTTGTTCATGCATGTGTTTACATTTTTCCAAACTTTGCCTCACCAGTTTTCATGTGCAACTCAGAGTCTTGTGGCTCTCACTCATCAGCACATGGAGACAAATTGACATTCTGCTCCCTGACTGACTCACTAGATTATCAGTCAGTGTTAGATACACATGATGTCTACCAGCAGGAGATTTCAACAGTGATAAAGTCCAGAGGGGCTCTCTTGTGTCCTGGGTATGTACATATATATATATATATATATATATATATATAACATAAGACATAAGACATAAGGTTATGTTTTTATGAACATGACTCTCTTAGCCTAACATTGTGGCTTACAAACCCCTTTTTCAGTTGTAACCTCTTAAAAAGAAAGTCTTTCTGGTCCCTCATGAGAGATGATGTTCTTACTATTGAATTTTAAGCAGTTCAATCAAATCTGTGTTTTTTTCTTGGATTTGTTTATTTGAGGGGTTTTATAAAAGTTCACGTGAGGAAATTATAAAGTAAAGACAAAATGTTGTGGAAAGGTGCAAATATAAAACATAAAATATCAGTTAGGTACAAATCAAAAAGGACCACAATGCCAATAATGCCAATAATAGGCACAGTTCAACAGTAAGGGTCCTTGTTGATTTGCATATGTGAAATATCAACTATAAAAGAGAGCTAAGAATATATAGTTGATATTGAATGTTTCATAATTTTCCACATTATTATATTGAATGTGTCATTCACTCAATAGTCACAGTATTATTGTAGCTTAGAGTGTTTGATGTAAACAATAGCAGGTTTTTTTTTTACAACAATAACATTATTATGTAATCACCTCATCTCACATTGTGTCTTAATGAAATTCTGGCTCCCTGAATAACCTATTGTCGTGTGTTTTTTCACAATAAGATACAGATGTTTTGGAGGATTACTCCACTGTTAGTTCAGACCTGACATGAACACTATGTTTAAAACACATTGTTTACAGCCTGCTGTGGCAGCAGGTGCCTCTGTTCTGGGTTGATAATATACTGACAGAGAGCTGCTGGAATGCACAGAGTGGTGTGAAGTAAGAGAAGGGGCCTGCCTGTACATCCCTGTGCTTCTGTACTCGGTGTGTTTTGATAGCTGACCTGCTCCCCCACTGTATATCTCTCCTTTACAACATTTCCTTTTTCCTGTAGTCCTCTGTTGGGGCGTCACTATCTTCCCCATGTATCTCTTTCCCTTTTCCCTCCTTTTCTTCCACTGTTTACTGAGAATGACTTTTTGTTTTTCATCCCCCCCCCCCACCCGACCCTCACCCTGCTCTCTCACTGTTTGGGTCACATTTGTTGTTCCATGTCTAAAAATAGTCCTGCCAGCCCTCTGACACACTGACCCCTGCAGGTAGTTGACTGGGTCAGGCTTATATAATGGAGTCATGTGGAGGGAGTGCCACTTCCCGGATAGGTGAGGAATGAGGCACCTCACTGTACTGTATGTACGTGTACAACACAAGTACAGGATTTCATTTGAAGTGTAACAGACTAGCTTCACTACTTAATACATATCGTATCTTTGACCAAAGAAAAAGAACTGAGACGTTGCCAAACAATCTATTTTGTTTAACCCATCATAATATATTTAGCCATTTCTCTGCAGTCCGACCAAATGATTTGTTCAAGCTGTGTTTAATGACCAGACAACATCTGGAGTTCAAAAACACAGTAAACACAGTAGCTATCTGAATGTAATGTAATGAAATTAAAATCTTGACAGAACCATTTTTATACTAAATATACAAACTGACAAGACCATTAATAATACAACATGCCTACTAAAAATCATAAATATCACACAAAGCCCACCAGTTAAAAGGACGAGAATGTATTCTTTATTGAATCGCAGCTTGATACAGAACAAGAAATCATAGCAGCATCAAATTGACATTCATGTTTTCAGTAAGTACCTCAAGTTTCACATTTTCCAAGCGAAGATGGAAGAGGTTACCACGAGAGGAAAGGTAAGGGGGATAAGTGCTAAGAAGGAGTCTGATTACAAGTAAGATATTGAACCTGTTTGTGTAGCTTGTAGAATTTGGTTGTGGTTTTAGACTGAACTGGCATTATGGCAAGGTTAACACAGTTTGGTTTTTTTTTTTCGCATTACAATGTGGTGAAATATGACCTGTGGAGGAATACATCAGGCAAACAACATCACAATTACCGGTATAACATTTTATTTAAGATTTTTGAAATTCAATAGAGTTGAAATATCAAAAGAAGCTGTTGCATCTTCCAAATTGGTTCCTAAATATAATACAATCTCTCAGTGTCTTACTGCGTGAGTCTTGCACACCACAGTCTAATTTTGGCTTGCTGAAGTGACGTGGGATGGAGCTATTTACTGATTTCCAGCAAGTTTCATGAGGTAGGCGGATCTGCAATTGGGGGCAAATTAATAAAACAGGACAAAAACCATCTGGGCTTGGCTCAGTTTGTCCAGTTTATGTGGTGTCAACACCAGTGGTTGAGGTTCAGTTCATTTGATCTGCTTCAGGATCAGCAAGGCGGCCTGGCTGCGTGCTGAGGTGCTCCGAACATGTCTTGTGATGCGTAGGTGATGTAGAGGAAGCCATCAGTGTCGCTGTGATGGGAATAAACCTCCCCCATGCTGGATGACATGCAAGACATGCTCTTCTCTGCCACCAGCAGGAACAGAGCCTGGGTGGAGTCCAAGGCAATCTTATTCCTGAAAGATGAGACAAATGACAAATCTTACAGTTTGGTCTTAAGAAAAGAAAAAAAAGGAGTGTTTCTTGGAAAGAAAACGGCTTATGAAATGGAATAACAAGCTTGTAAAGTCAGGGAATATTTTCTACCTTAACAGGCATAGGAACTGTCCCAAGGTGAGCTCAAACGGGACCAGGAACTTTGTTTTATCCAAGAGGGGAAGAGCCTTTTCACGTATGTAACGTTCCACAATCACCTGAACACAAGAACACATTTAGGATCTGCTGGTATATTCACCATGTGCGCTATAAAGTATTAAAAGTAGCAATTCAATTTTGAGAAAATATCAGAATGGAAAAGCAACTCACAGGCAATTTGTTGGGAAATTTAGACCGAATGCTGCACACTTCATCTTTTCTTGTTTCTAGATAGAGATAGAATGGATATTTTACACTTCTAAAACCAGCATATGCATTGTTAATGCAAGTAGATGTAGCAATTAATGAGGTTTTTTTCAGTCTTACCAAGGCATTTTCTTTGCTTGAAGGGCATCAACTCAATGGATTTCTCAAAAGGAGCCATGTTTGTGTTGCTTGGGGCGGCTTGCAGAGACCAGCGGTGATGGAGGCGTTGCAGCGGTCTTGCCCAGGCTGACAGAGAAGTCCCCTCGGGTGGAAGTAAGCAAACCCCACTGAGCTGCACTGACCACTGCTGTTTTATAGGGAACAGACCCGGGAGGAGTCCAGATGTGTCACCAACAAACAAAGACACACTCCTCGTACTAGTGGGCTGTGTGTGTGTGCATGCCTTTGCCCTCTTTACTGGTTGAAACCAGATTCACACATACTGGTTATTTCACAGGGTATTGTCTCGTCTTCTTGTGATATTGGTGCTGCTGTCACATACACATTCACACAGAAGGGTACAAACACACAGAGAGAAGTATAATGAGGGCAAACCAACCATGTGAAGAGCATAAACAACACATGATAATAATGATTTAGATGAGACCAGACTCAAGAGAAACACACACACACACAAAATAAATCTCACAGTGAAAAAAAAAACAATGGTGCCTACTTAATCATGAGTTGTGATTAAAATCAACCAACAGACATACACAAACACAGAGACACAAGTTTTCTTAACTCCTGACCTTTGACCTCACCTTCTGGTCTCCATGCTGGTCACATTACATATGTTTATCGATCTTTGTTCTCGCACTGGCCAATCATGATCAATAGAAACTGGGTGTGTTCTTCTGCTCACGTTTCAAATAGACTTTCTTTAGGACAACCGAATGTTAATAAGTTGTTTTTTGTGAATGACTTTACTCTTGTCATTCAAAATATTCCTAATTTTGAATTTCTATATTTGCTGACTTTCTTTTCACACACTTCTTGGAAAGGTTAAAGTTTTGTTGTCACATGGCCATAAAGAATCCCACTCTCATTAAAAGTCTTGTTCCATTAAAGTCACTGTAACCCAATACAGGAGGAGAAACAAAAGTGAAACTATTAAAATGAACATGGCTGAATGGCTGCATTCCAGCTTGTCGCTTCAGTTTCAAGGTCCAGGTTCTCGACAATGTAACAACATCATCATTTATGCTATTAGAAACGTAGTTTAATAGGTTAACATAAAAAGCACTCCAGATCCTCGTTGGATAACATAAACTTTCCCATACTGTATCAAGTAACACATTGATGCATCAACAACGCATTAAAATGGGCTGTACACACCTTAAGTTTGTAGTTTATTAAGCGGCAATAAAATGAAAAAGTATCAAATAAATTCGGTCTGTTTGAAGGCAAAAAAACTTTTTTTATTTTTTTTATTTTATTTTTTTTATGTCAAAACTGTTTTTCAAAGCTGCTACTGTAATTCAACTCTATCTTCACTATGGAGGCTGCAGATTGTGGTGCTGTGTAATTCCTCTTATAGTACGTTTGTGTATTATATTATATTCTATCCTCACTTTAATAAAAAAAAATAACTTGAACTTGGATGTGGACAAAATGTCCTACTCTTTGAAGTTCTTACAATCATGTTATAATTGTCGCCTGTAGAAACAAGGTAAAGCTTGTAAAGATCTCCCTCTGCTGGTCAAAAGGTGGTACTAAAGCAAAGTGCACTGCACCTGTCACACTTACAGACAACGGAGGCCTATAGTTCTCCTGAAAAAACACTGATGTTGTGTCAGTTATTCTATGATAATCTACTCTATACACTTCATTCAAGATAATGAACATTTGGACATTTGCCACAAGGTGCAGAAAAATGACCTTGCTAAAAAAAAGGCATGATCTCTAATATCAAAACCAGAAAAGCTTTTTCTTGTTTTATTAAAGACTGTTTTGTTGCAAGTTTCAAGGTCAGACTTGTGACAGGGTGAGCTGATATCGGGAGCCTGAAACCCAAGCAGCTATTGCATTTCTTTGCAGAAAATGTGCGGGAATGCTGCAAGCAGCAAAACGCTGCTGAAGATGTAGAAATATAAGAAAAACAGCGTAAAGCTGTTGGTATGCTTGACTGCCCTGATGAACAACCTGGAAGCTGAAACACACTGAATGACAAAACATGTTTTAAAGCGCTTAAAACTGATAATAGCAAAGACATAGCACAACATGAATCTCTCTAAAAGTTGCCATGGTGATTGTGTCTCTTGGGAAACAGAGAAGGGACTGCAGGAGAGTGACTGACACTTTAGGGAGACACTTTAAATTTGTCACCAGGGATTAAAATAATCTTTAGAGCTGTGATTCCCCAAGTGGCAGGCAATGTGTGTGATTGGTGGGGGGGGGTCACAATAGACAATAGCAGGGGATGAAGAGAGCCGCACTCCTTCCTGTTGCCACATCCTACCAGTGTGAGATACGTTGGTAACACTTTATAATAGCCATTACAATAAAGGGTAGATTGATAGTTAATAAACTTTAGTTAATATTTATTATACTGTTTGCTCATTATCTGTAATGCTATAACTAATGTGATGTTAACAGTTTATTGTTGCACACATTAGAACATTTTATACACTTAAGTGTTTGTTAATGATTATCAAATGATTATTAAACCTTTAAGAGATTGTTTATAAAACATCTAAAAACATTAGAGATACATGGACCACATATATTTTGTTACACTTTGTTAGTGGTTCATAAATATGTTGTAAAGCATCTATTAACATGATTTGGATGGTCATTGTTAAGTTGGAACTGCAGATTATAATACCTTATTAATACTTTGTAAAGCATCTATAAACATGTTTTATACAGATAATTAATATTCTATCAATGTTTAAAAATGGATTTGTAACCCATCTACAATCATTATCTGGATGGTTATTGTAAAGTTGTAACTGATGTTTATAATACTTTGTAAAGTCACTTTGAATTGCTCCCTTTGTAAAAAGCTGCTTGATTATTTTTTTCAGTTTCTTGTAACCCTGACGTTGCTTTTCTATACTTTTTGGAGGCAATGTTTGAGATAAATTAGGAATCTTTTAGCAAAGGGCAGGCTGTGGATAGGCTATGTGTGTTGATGTGTTAGGTGGGAGGGAGGGGGGGTGGGTGAGACTGAAAGAAAAAGTTTGGGAACCACTGCTTTAGTGCACATAAGGTCACGGAGAAACCTCAGTCGTAGGCCTATCACTTTGAGAATGTATTTGTCCTCTGGCATCCCGTACAGTGAAGTTGAACAAATATTTTTTTTTCCACGCGGCCATTCGAAAAACTTACCAGACCAATCCGCGTACAGCTCTGGTGCAGTGGCTCCTCCTCCTCCGTTCCTCTGCTCCCACATGTAACGTTACCAGCCTCTCCTCCGTCTGTTGCATTGTCTCATTGGGGACGCAGCGACCAGAGCGCAGCACCATGGTTAGACTACTCCACTCCACTGGACCGGGGAGATTAGGAGTGATATAAAGAGGGACGGTGTCAAAGAGGAAATCAAGCCAAGATTCATGAGAGACATGGCTCGTTGATTTTTGATTCGGTGCACCAGAGGATCCATTCCAGTCTTGTGCCAGTCAGCAGGGCTGCCTTAGGCTTAGTGCTGCATGGCATGTTAGATATGGTGAGGATGATATTTTTCTGGTAACTAAAACGGCTACGAAAATGGAATCGCTTACAACGACAGTGTTTCCTGAGTCCGGACCTTAGCCCATTCAGCCCCCCTTAGCACGGAAACAGCGCTGGTCAGTGGTGCGCCCGGTTCCCCCCTGCCGGCCGGGCACCCCGACGAGGATGGCCAGCCGCCGCGGCTGCGTGAACTCGCTTTGGTCGGGCACCGAGCGCGTCCGCATCGGAGAGCGCCTCAGAGCGACCCTGGCCGGGGTGCTGGAGCTAGAGGTGCTCAGGTGCAAACACCTGGAGATGGTGGACTGCGCTCTTGAGGACAGAGCCCACGCTGCCGCCAACGCAGAAGAAGAGCCACGGGTGGGGAAGGAGGAGGAGGAGGAGGAGGAGGAGGAGGGGAGCGGGACCCCTGAGATCGCCGCCACGGATGCCGAGCATGGCACTGCGACATCCCGCAGGCAACAGGTCAGTCAGTGCGTCTGTCAGCCTGGATCTCTACATGACAAGATTATTAAATATGTATGTGGGGATGATTATGATCTGCCAACAAGCTAGTCCCTCTGCGGCTCAGTAGGCGGAATTTTTCCCCATTGCCTGGCGGCGCATGGCTGTGCCCACAGATCAACATCCAACTGAGGTGGTGCCAGAGACCATCCATGCATGCAGCCTAGATCAATTCACACAGCATCAGTGTGTGTGACCATCACATGGAGCAAATGTCATTGAGGTCAGGGCACAAGGACCAGCTCCTGTCTGCCTGGCCCTGTGCCCTGCCTCAAGGTTATGAAGCAGGATGTGGTGGGGAACAGGCACTAAAAATCAGGTGGAGGTCTCAGCAGACAAGCCAGAAAACAGACAGCGCTCATTTTGTTGGCTCTGGTGGGTAAGCTGTAAAGGTCACTTTGGCACCCAGTTAGAATTTGAATAACTCTGATAACAATATGATGGTAGACTACAACACCAGCCGTCACCTTGTCCTTAGCTAAAAGTCTATTTGTCCTTTACGGAGATATCAGAAACATGAGGATGTGTAATCTTAGGCTACCCCCAAACTCACCCACATACAAAAGTAACCCATTTCCCAGCCTTGTCCTGAAATCCACACTGAGGTCCTTTTTGTGAGGGGAATGACAGGAATGTGGGATGACATGTAATACGTGGGAAGGGGATGTGGACAGGTCCCATCCTGAGGCCTGGACACTGAGCCTGTAAAGGAGATCTGGTTCAATATCACCAAACAGGAACTAAATGTGAACTTTTAATGTCATAATGATGTAGATCAAGGCAAAAGAAACAAAATCAAACTACTATAAAAGTTATTCTTTCAAGCTAAACTGAAAAAAAAGAAGTTCAACTTCTGTTCTGTAGGAATTTGCTGTTTTACTTTGTTTTTAGTGAGTTTAAAAATCTATGTTATGGTTGTGTTCTTTGGGCATGACAAGCATTTTGAAAATGTTTTTCTCAAAACACATCAACATTAAGGGACAGTATTTTACAACATAGGGAATTATTTCAGAAAGAGTCAACAGATTGGATGAATGTGAACAATGCCTTGAGGAAATATCACAGGCTCTGATGTCCTAACATCTTTTGAGCACATCGTACAATAACTGCACCTTTTCACCATATAGACAACTCTCTCACTCTTTCAATGGAATTATCCTCTTTCCAGTAGTAAAGTACTCTGAGATGAAAATCACTGAAAAGATATTATTGACACTTTTTCTGTAGACCTTCATTTCAAAAGGAGTGACTGCTGTTTACATATTCATACAAGTCCACCAGTTGATCTCTATGTCTAGGAATCCAGCAACATGATAAGTTCACATAGTGTTCAGGTTCTGTTGTTGTTTGGTGATTAAAAAGGGGGGCAATCCTTTGCTTCATAAAAGCATTTTTAAAGGATTCTGAGAAAGTAACAGATATCTTCTGCTGGTCCCCTTTGTACAGTGTTCTATGATTGTAATGAATCTTGTTATTCAGCAGCATGCAGCACAAAAAAATCATGTTCTGTCCAAGCTAGGCCACGACTAAGTCAACTTTTGCTCAACAGTGTAGATATTTGTCGAAATGACACAAAACAAAAATCTTTAAAGACTGCACTGAAGGAGGAAAACAGCTCTTTGTAATAATAATACAATCCTTTTATATCAGTGCAGGGACAGAAAGCCCTGATCCAATCTAAGCGAGGCTATCTGCATGGACGTGTGGCTCATAATGTTCTTCCTTCCTCCCAACTGCCCACACAAACATCTCCTCTATGCCCCCCCCCCCCCCCCCTTGTGGAGACATCACATGGAGAGGTCGAGCAGCATCTCTCATTCTCACCTCTGAAGGGAGCTGACAGTGTATGAGAGCAGGCTGGCACTCTGCCCTCTGTCCAGGCTGGCCTCCGCCTACATACAAACTCACAACATTTGCATTAATGGAGATAGACTGCATAACAATCGTGCATGTTGTTTTCAAAAAGGTAACCACAATAATGAAGCAGGTGGAGGGAGAACTAGCAGGACAGGGTAGTTTATTACCATGAAAGTGGAAAGGTTGGGCAGACTGTAAAGGTCTCCGTCCAAAATGTGTTTTATTCACTTTACCTGAAATGTATTTCCTATTATATGAATAACTCTGCTACCACAGCTTTTAAAAATACAACTATCTTGTAAGCCGAGGATTACATGACTCACAACATAATACGCTCCACTCTAACAGCAGCTTTGTTTTTTAGGATTTAAACTCTTGAAATGTGATTCACCTACTCTCTCTTATAGCAGAAAGAGGTTCTCAATGTGCAAATCCATATTTGGCTAGTAAGGATTATTTTGTATAGTATGGTGTAATCCTTGGTGGAATAATGGAATTCACAATGACCCTACATGTAAGCATGAAGGTTAAAAAAAACAGCCAAATACAATGCATCTTCTTAGTTCTTTATTGCTTGTAGGGGGGAAAAGGTATTTTACAAAAATATGGTTGAATTTAAAAGAATTATTATTGTTTCTGAATTGGAATCTTTAATTTATAAATAGAGCCTGCTTTGAATTTTTATCCAAAGTTTTCTGCATGTATTACATAAACTAGAAAAAGAGTTCTCAGTGTGACACTTTCACACTTTCCAGAGACTCTCCTTGCCTGAGCGGGTCTCAAGGCGAAGTAGGAGAAGTTGGTGAATCACTGATTGTCGCTATTGTTGCCATTTGATGTTCAGTGTCCAAAAATAAAATTCTTGCGGCTGAGCCAGTACATTGAGTGCAGGAGTGGGAGAAATAGGGTATTTGGTGCAAAGCTTACCTCAAATATATATATATAAGATATACTGCAGAGCTAAAGTGGTAAGTTGGTTAGTCTACTCCCCAGCAACCTTTTTTTTCCAAAATTGTATCTTCTCAAATTTGAAAATAAATGTTGCTTTCTTGTGTTAATAGTTAAGTTTAGTAAATAATTTGAAAAAACAACTGTTTGTGTGAAGAAAAAGATGTTTTCTGGTATATAATCGACCAAATAACTTATTGATGAAGAATGATATCAGCAGATGATTGGATGATAAAAAAAAACTGCTGCTGCCATTATCTAAAAATAGTATATTTATATGTATCTAAATCATCTGCAGTGCTGTGTTCACTTAGGCTACTAAAAGCAGTCACTCTTGAAATGAGGTCTAGTGTTGGGAAGCCTCATCTTACATGGAGAGCCATTTCCCTAACCTGTGGAGTGAAACAGCCTTTGTCTCGTTCTCGTTATTTTTCTTAATGTTGATACTTTCTTGTGCTGCTGAAAATTTCCCCTGAATGTTTCTTCTCCTTTTTTTATAAAACGGAAGCACATCAATCCGCTCGGTGGTTCAGATGAAGACACACAGCGTGGGCTGTCTTTAAATTTCAATAGCACATTAATAATGCATGAAACAATAAACACTAACGGCGCTGTTGAACAAGCAAGTACATCTCACCAACCAGTCGCTTCGTCCCACACTGTTTGACCACATTATTCAGCCCCTGCATGGCAGCCGCTGCAATTTTTCCCACAACCGTGACATAATAGACTAATGAAGAGGATGTGTATTTCTGTGCAGCTGTGATCACTGTGTAGCATTATCATCCAATCAACCCATACATTTTCTACATACTGTTTTAGAGAGGCAGAGCTGCTCCCTCACATGGAGCCATATCATATTACAGAGCTCTGAGCAAACCCCCACCCACTTGTCCATCAGTCTTTCATGATTTGATCATGCACTGGTCTCTGTGCAACATTATACCCTGTTAAGTGAAATACATCATCTTATGGGGGGGGGGGGGGGGGTACAATGGAGCACCAGAGGCTTTGTCGAAGGACATACATGAAACTATACATATTTAGACCTTTAAATAGATAGAATAAGAGAAGGGGAAAACTTTGAAGCACATACAAGTGCAGCAGCGTATTTGCAGTGAGCTGGAATTTGAAGCAACAGACAGCAGAGTCAGAACCAGACTGAATCATGTGTGTTCAAACTGAGGATGAGTTAAACATTTCGCCATTCGTCGTGCTGTTGTGGTTCTGTGTGGGAGGAGAGGTGAGCAAGAGTTGGATAGTGTTCAGCTGTAGCTATGGTGAGTACGGGGCTTGAAGAATATTACAGAAGTGGGAGGGTGGGTGGGGGGGATTATTTGTCAGGGTGTGGGGGAGGTGGGGGTCCTTCAAGATGCCCTTCTCTCTCACCCGGCAACCGCTTACCCACCCCCCTCCCTACCTCATCCCCTCCGCCTTCACTCACTCAGTGACTCACTCTCTCTCTTTTTTTTTCCCAGTTCCTGTCTCTTATTTCTTCCCTTACACTTGTTTTTGGTCACCCACTCAGCCACGACTCACTTTTGATGCCATTGAGAGAGTAAAATAAAACGGGACAGAAGTAAGCGGAGGCTTATCATTTTACAGAGCTGAGAGAAAGAAAAGGAGATAAGCCAAATACAGGTCAAAGTATGTGACTCTTTCTCTCACTTCTTTCCCTTCCTTCCAACTCCCCGCCCCCCTCACTCCTTCCCTTCTGCCACTCTGGCTGCTCTTTGTTACGTCATCTGTCTTCTACCATTATCTTTTCAACCCCTCCTCTCCTGTCACCCCAGTAGTGAGTCACCTGTATTGTTCCCTCAGTAACAAGAGGATTGATTCGACCAGCTCACAGTGTTTCTGTTGTCCCGGCTCAATCCCGTCTCCTCAGCTGCTGTCCTGGAGGGGTGGGTAAAGAGGATTTGGAAGATAATTAGATAGTTGGAGGAAGGGGTTTCCTCCACCAAGCCCTTACTAATCTAGAAAATGAAGGCACTCTGCTAACTTGACAAGATGACTGTTATTGTTGCTGTTGTGTGCTGGGCCTCATTACTGACAGTAAAAAATACAGTTATGAAAATGTTTTCCAATTCAGATTTAAATGACATAAAACTGATAACTGAATATGAAAACATTGGTATTCTACGTTTTATTGTGGGATGCCTTACAGTAGAGCAGTGTTTAGTTTGTCTTTAAATGTTTATGGAGACAACTATGCTCTCAAAGTTTTGCTATAACATATAATGACTTCATATATTATACACAGGTGACCCTGTTTTCGCAGCACTTTAATAGTTTAAATTAATTTAGCTGATAATTCGTCCATACCTCTACATTTGAGGACTTTTTATTTTTACAATGTTGCGTTGGTATTTTTTAATTAAAAGGTCAGTGTCCTCTATCACTGCTTATTGTTTATTTTTCAAGTTTCTTCCATATTTTTTTCAAGGACTCCATGAAGTACTGTGAACTAATATAACTTTTTTTTTTTTACAATATCATATAATGTTTAAATAACAATGTACCGGTAATCATTTATAATGATATAATATCTTCTGGTGGAATGATATCACCTTCATACTAAAACATTTCTACTGATCAAATTTGTGTCATTTCTTCTGTCCAATTGAATGATTATGGGCAGGGTGTTATTTAAAACTTAATAACACGTGATATTGATACAGATTTACATGTTTTAAAAGCTGCAGAGCTCTAAATGCTGAAGTTTTATGAATAATTATTTTATCAACTACAATGAACTACAAATGTTTTAACCTGTTGGGCCCCTCTCAACACAACGAATGGTTTTCTATCATATGTCCATATGTATATGTGTGTTGATCATGGCCAATGTATTATAGATTTCGGTAAAAGAAACTGTACTTTTTGAATTCCTTTATGTTGCTTGGACTTAACCGATCATGTTTTTGTTTCACCAGGCTCCATCTCACTCAGATAACGTGGTTATGCCCTGTCGGAGCAGCCAGGAGGACTGTAGCAGTAGTTCAGGCGAAGGGATGGGCCACACCTCATCTGGCAGGGGGAGTAACTCCCGCTGGTCAACACTGTCCTGGGATGCTCCCTCTGATCTGCTCTCTCCACCAACACCTGACGCCTGTGGTATGATCCATCTGGACAGTGACTCCCGACCCAGTTCAGGTAAACTTACAAACACTCACATACTACTTGACACTACTAGTAGAGTGATCAAAAGCACCTGCCTGTACAATGACCAACACAGTTTGTCACCTTCTAACAAAACAACAGCTCACCTTGAGTATAAGAGAAATCCCACTAAAAAACCATGCTTTTAAAAAAAACCTTTTGTTGACCTTTACCGTGACTTGGCACTGACTGATTCATTTCTTTCCCCCTGTCAACTTTGC
This sequence comes from Labrus bergylta, assembly GCF_963930695.1. Lineage (NCBI taxonomy): Eukaryota > Metazoa > Chordata > Actinopteri > Labriformes > Labridae > Labrus > Labrus bergylta. The sequence continues at coordinate 17,213,732 of NC_089203.1, read as the reverse complement.
AGTGTGAGTTGCCACACTCTTATCCACTCTCATTGTAACTGTGGTCTCTGTCTCCACACCCAACTCAGATATTCCTTTCACAGCTATGTACTCATGCAGAGTCTATTTGAGAACTTCACCAAAGTAATTTAACCTGAACCTAAATACCTGGAAGGCATTATTTCATATAAGGGTTGAATACTTTTTTCTAGCTTAACCTTTCACCCTTATGTAATTGTCAAACAGTGGACCCTGTTCTTTGACGCTGTTCTTTAGGGATTCATTTCAGTAAAGTTTGAGTTTGTGTAGGTTGGTTATTAACTTACACTGTTGTTAAGGGAACCATATCTCTCCTCAGGATAGACGAACTAGACAAAGAGGAAGCGAAACATCAAGCAACACAAAGGAGTCACCTTAGTGACACCTATGTGTATGAAATTATTGTTTTTTGACTGTTATTTCTGTGTGACATATTTTAGATTCATTCACTCATTTTATGTTCAAATTAATGACAGACGTCAGCGGTCTACAAAAGACTAAAAGGTGACTCCAAACAGAGCGTTCAGGACTCTGAACAGCCCCATTTCCTTATCTTCATCTCATATCATTATTGCGCCTTAGAATTGTGGAAACAAATCGTGCATATTATATATGGATGTCAGACTTATGGTTATACTGAATGTCTATGCCTCTGTCTTGTCAAGGTTTCTACTCCGTAAGTGGGAGCTCTCTTTCCGACTCTTGCTACTCAGTATCCAGTGAAGCTGCTCAAGGAGGTTTGGTGCCACCGGCCAGACCTCTGAAGCTGTGGGAGCAGGTTCCTCCGTCTGCTGAAAACACTGATGTCCTGTGGTCAGAAGGTGCAGTGCAGCAGCAGCAGCAGCAGCAGCCTGCACTGCAGAACAGCCAGGAGGATACACTGACAGAAGATACCCCAGTTACAGGTGAGCTTTTTCAAGCAGTAAAGCTATATCCTGTATATCCATCCATGCAACTATACATTTGCAGCAAATTACATAAGCTGGCTCAAACAGTCAACAGTTACTCTTCTTTTCTCTTACAGTCCAAAGTGACCTGAGCAAAACTGGCCTGAGCTTTCTGGCCGACCTCTGCTCAGAACTTGGTGACTCCCTGATTCCTTCTCTCCTCCCACTTCTTGACCCCACATCCCCGTCAGGCACCACTTCCTTCAATCTACAACCCCAGCTGGACCGTCGCTATTGCACAGACCTGGTATCCCGTCGGACCAAAGAGGTGTATCCTTATCCAAGCCCACTGCATGCCGTTGCCCTACAGAGCCCCCTCTTCACCTCCCAGAGCCAAGAGCAATCACCATCTCAAAGCCCTGAAGGAGCCCACCTAGATGACCAACAAGACTCCAACACGGATCCGACTTTGCCTCTCCAGCCTCACAAGCCCACTGCTTCACCTTCTTTCACCCAGCTGGAGCAATACATATGTCGACTGGCTCACCAGTATCACAGTAGGTTAACCACCTCCACCTCAGATATTGCTTCAGCTGCAACCTCTGGCGCTGTCACAAACAGAGGCTTTTTCACACCTGGCAAAAGTCACGGTTCCACCCAGTCCCTTTCTGCCTTCGAGAGCCGCAATACACTCAGCATCACTCCCTGCAAGTCGCTGCTTGGAAACTCTGCCAGAGTCAGCCTCAGCACTACCGGGAAAAAAGCAACAAGGAATTCAATCAACCTAGGTAACTTACCTTCAGCAACTGGAGAGGACTTGAATATAAATCTACACCTCAACCTCAACTTGAACCTGACTCCTGGATTAAATTCCAGCCAGGGACTGGTGGACAATTCCAAAAATGGCAGTTGTGGAGCTTTAAGGAGTGACTTTGCTGCTACCTCCACCACCTCTGCTACACCACTATCCTGTGCTACACCCACCCCAGCACTTAGACCTCGCCCTCGCATTTCAACATGTCCAAGCAGCTTGAGCCACCGCAGTTCCCTGGAAGTCCCTTCAGGGCCTGGACCTATTTCAGCATTTGGGTCATCTGCCTTCTGTCACTCGTTAGACTGGAGCAGCGGTGCTCCCAACGACACTGGACCATCAGTGTTTGGTACTAACTCTGGATCAGCTCCTGGGTCTCAGCGCAGCAGCTTGATCCAAGAGTACAGTTCCAGTCCCAAGGTCCATGAAGACTCCCCCATGGTGGAGGAGATCTCCCGCCTCTCGGGACTGTCAAGGGCTGTTGTGGTCGGTCTGATGGAACAAGGTGTGGAGCTGGACATTGACTGCTTTCAAACAGATTCTGCAGGCGAGGTGAGGGGTCACAGTAAAACTCACCTGACAGCTCAAACAGATCAGTCACATGACTATGCTAGACTGACTGACTTGAATCCCCAGAGGCCAATACAATTGTCTCTCAGTGTGACCCATTCTCCCCAGTCTCAGTCCAGCCTGACTCCCCCTCTCTCACACTCCAGCAGCCCCATTCACCCCTATCATTCCAACCTTATTCCCTCTCCCCACTACTCTTCACATTACCATTACCAGCAGACCCCTTCCCCATCAGACATGCCCTCTTCTACAGCATCCTCTCCTGCGTCCCGGCCAAACCCCAGGGGCCGCTCACCTCCTCGGCCTCTCCAGCCATCCCCTCTGGGTGCCACCCCGCTGTCTGTTTTCCGTCGGGACGCGCCCTTCCAGTGCTCGCTGCCTCGCACCAATATGAGGAGCTCTCCTTTGGAGCACGGCGGTATTCAACATAGGGGTGGATCCCTTCGACAGAGTGGGGGAGTGGGCACAGGTAGTGGTGGGTGGAAGAGATCGGAGGGGGAGGGGCTTTACAGAGGAAAGCATGCCTCTCACAAGTTGGTCAGGGCAGCTACAGTAAGCAGCTACAGCAAGAGAGAGAACTATCACTCAGATTGGGGGGAAGAGCAGGAGATGGAATTATCAACAGCCCAGACTCCCAGGAAGACCTCCATCAAACTCTTCGGGGGCTTTGAGGGAAGCATGTGGGGGAAAGATTCGGAAAGCAAAAAGGAGGAGATGGACAGAGCTGAGTATGGCTATGGATGGAGGAGGAACAGTGTTGGAAGCTGGAGGAAGGAGCATCGAAAGCTGAAGGCTTCATCCGGCAGTAATGACAAGAAGCCAAAGGTAGATAACTCCCCCATTTTCCAGAAGAAAAGGGGGAAGGATGATGGGGAGAGACGCAGCTCCAGTCTCAGGCTTTCCAGGAGAGCTTTGTTCAGGAGCGAGTCCCAAGGCTTGTTGATGCCTCGTAACCACAGCAAGGAGCCCACAAAGCGGGCACACTGGGTCTCCTCATTAGATGTCGGACAAGGCGGTATGTACATCAGTAAAGGTGAAGGGGTCAGACTGCTGCGAGCAAAAGAGGAAGACAAACACCTGTCCTCCACGGCCAGTCTCTTTAACCTCTCTCGTTCTCAGAGTCTTGAAGGCAGCTGCCACTCCGTCTCCCCTCTCTCCTCACCTTCCTTTTCTCCATCTCCTCCTCTGCAGATGCCCCTCCAGCGCTCTCGATCTCTAAGAGACTTGGGAAGGAGAGTGTTTGGCTCAATGAGGTCCCTGAGTCTTAAACGGAAGCCATCCAAAAAGTGACTCTTGTATAATAGATGAACATTTCAGTAAATGTATTTTCAATGTGTTGCATTCAGAACACTACTAATGGATTGTATTATAGTTCATGTAAAACAAAGTGCCACCATTTTAAGAATTTAAGCTTCCAAGATAAATGATTGATACAAGTACAAATTCTGGTCATTAATTATCTGCAAGTCCCTTTATCAACCATCAATTGAGTCTTATCAATTCAATTTGTTCTGGGGCTTAGACATTCACTCAAATCCTTTGTACATTTTGAAAACATGTTGATGTTTTATAGCCACCCAAATCTGCCAAATTCTCCCAAACTGGATCTGTAGCATAATCTGTGTGCTTCGTATCGAGTGCACTGCCTCCAAAAGTTCTCCACACTGGCAATATATTGTAGTAAACTTTGTAACCTACAGTAGCATCAAAAGGCACTGTAGGATGCAGCGTTGCCCACCAACAATTGTCAGCAATTGAAACATAGATGACAACTTCCTTTAAAACTACAACCCTTAATAAAATTGGTATCATTATGAGTATCAGGGTATCAGGGGAGTTTTACAGTATATATGCTGCTTCAAACGATTTGACATTACAACATCATTCTGGGATTGTTTTGTGGCTAAAAAGTAGCCTGATTGGAAGTTATTGAATATAGATTAAAGATATGTTCAATGAGCAGTAAGCACTAAGCAGCTTTGTTACATAATGACTGAATCCTCCGATAGACCCGAGTATGAATGTGTTTGTGTACATTCCTCTTCTGCATGCTGCTCTGTAACTCGTTCAGTAATTATAGCTATTGTGAGAGTGGGATTTTCTTGATGTTTATTGGCAATATTGCCTCTGAAGTACAATCATATTGGCAAGACAATGACCAAAACAAAGCAAATACTCTTTAACTTGACATAGTGCTCAGGATTTTCAAATAAATATTGAATCATTAATACTGCTGAGTTATTTAAGACAAAATGTGTCTTCATGGCAAATCATGATTAAAATATATGTATAATGAAACCTGTTCTGTGCCTGTAATACCTACATTTCAAAGTATGTTATAAAAATAAGTCTGCTAAAAGGACTTCTCAAGTCATTTATCAAAAATTATTTTACTTGAAGAAAAAAAAAAAAGAAATCCACATTCACAACACCGACCAGACAGCGCCAGTCAAAACAACATGATCAGAACTTTGAGTAGTGCATAAGGAGTCCTCATATAGCTTTCAGAAGCATTTGAAATATTCAAACCCCTGCCCTTTTTGGCTAAAAAACAGCATTGTGTCCCTGTTGCTAGGAAACAGACTTTCCCATCCTATCCTTTCTATTTTCAGCAGCAGCATCTTTACTTTTCCATTAACCGTGTCAGTATTCTCTATAATCCACATTTCTCTCATTTCTGTTGAAAAGACATACGAGCACAAGTAGTTCAAGACGTGGGGACATTCTTCAGTTGATTTGTGATCAGTTGAGGTTGAACAGTCTGTATTCGGATGAGGGTAGCAGGCTAGACTCCCTCACCAGTTCTGTGGGTTTGGTTCATCTCTTCTACTGAGCTGCTCTTCAGGCTGGAGGAAAACATTCCTCGATACATGGCCTTTTCTTTCTGTAGCTCTTTATTCAGCTTCTCCTCTGCCCTCTGCAGGTGTTTCCTCACATTGGCATCTGTCACAGAAACAAATCAGAAGTTTAGACTTTCTTTCATCCCATAAGTTATAAAATATTTCTAGAAGGCAAAGACAAATTATGCTGGGTTTATATAATGCATCAGCTCTGTAAAATACCCAAATGTCCTTTGGTGAAAATCAGCATGTTGCTAAACAATCCCTCTGTACTTGTTAAATACTTGGTCTTGCAAAGATCAGCAAGGAATTATTAAACTGACTGGTACACAAAATTCAAGATCGGTTTTTGCATTCTCTGAATTTGCAGAGCAACACGTAATGTAAGTGACTGACAATCAATTTGGGACGATGTCCGTGATAAGAAGTTTAACCAGAGACCTTTTGACCCTCTGAACCTTTGAGCTAGCCTTGTCCATGTCCTTAAGCTAAACCCTGTGTGGTAGTGATTGTGTCATTCATACCATGACAAGAAATTACTTGAGCACATTTCTGAAACCTCTATTTCTCCAAGAGAATCAATTAAGCAGAGTGTTCACAGTGGATCACCTGATTAGAGTCCAAACAATCTTTTCTTCTCGAAGCTTAATGTATATCAAATATAAAACAAGATCAGTATCATCATTCCATTAACTTACTGTTACCCTCTATATCTATATCTATATATATATATATATATATAACAATGAGTAAGGTCTTTTTACCTGCTCTTTTGTAATGTTAACAGACAATGAGTAAGGTATTTTACCTGCTTTTTGTAAAGTGTCTTGAGATAACACTTGTTATGAGTTGAGGCTATACAAATAAATTGAATTGAATTGAATTATATCGTTCGCCTCAATTCTATTGTCCAATCAGTGACCACTGTAAATACTATGACTACTTATTGTGGTTATGTGGCAATTTTGCTATACATCAAAAAATATATACTGTAATGGACAGTCCTGATGTGCCGGCTCTTTTCTTACCATTAGGCTGCTCTCTGCAGGCCTGGGTCAGGTACTGTTTGGCAGCCTGCGCATCTCCCATCTCCAGAGTGGCTACTCCTGCCCTGTACAGTGCTTTAACGTCACCTGGTCGCCACTTCAAGACCCGCAGGCTGTACTCCCGCACACGAGCATAGTCAACACTCTGTTTCTGCAGCAAACAGGCTGAAAGAGATATACACATACGTATGTGTGGGTAAAAAAACAACAACATACAGCTCCAAGTTTCTCTCTTGATACAGTTAGTGAAAAAAGCTCCTTTAAAGAAGGTCACTGCTTTTGTGCATCACTGAATTTCAGAGTGTTTTTAAAGGGTGTTTTCACACTGAAATGATAATAAAAAAGGTCTCAATGGGATGCCAGTGATGACATTAAACTACTGAGCTGATTATTTACAAGCTAAATTTCAAGCCTAAAATTTTAACTTTAAAAGAACCCAGCACATATGTAAATCAGATGTAGTGAGATGTAACCCTGATTCTTGTTATCTACCAGCTAGGTTGTTGTAGCAGTCCACTTGTGTGTTTCTCAGTACAGCCTCCTGTTCAGAGGTGAGAGCAGGCATCTCAGGTCCAAACCCTTTCACTGAAGCCAGTACTTCCGAGTCGAGACTTCTTAGGACCAGCAGCGCTCGGTGATAACGGCCAATGGCTGAGCGGATGTTCTTCTCTTTATAAAATGTGTTTCCTTCCGTCTTCTTCTGAGCTGCTTCCTCTAACGAAGCCCACACTGGCTTAGCCGAAGTCTGACCATGTCCAGGAAAGATCGGCTCCTCTGCTGCCGCTCCCTGAACATCCATAGTCTCCTCTCCTGCAGCCTCCATTTCTGAAGAGAAGCAAGTAAACTGTTAAAATGTTTGTTTTTTGGTGATGGGAAAATGCTGGAGCGCAGTTACAGTTAATGAGCCTTTATCATTGTCTTTTGAAGTATATTCAGAAGCATTTTTCTCAATCACTCTACATACAGAAGAATAAAAGTAGTTCCCCACTGAGGTCTACACATTTCAAGAATGACAGATAGTGCTTAACTTGCATGAGCAATTATCCTGATTTTATTGACAGATAACTGCTATTTGTACTGGTCCTTTTCTTACTTATTATGTCTGTGAGTATTAATGTTTACTGCTGTAATATGTTGGACAATTAACCATCACATCAATACAAAAAAAAACTATGTGTTAGTTTCGTTTTGTATACCAGCAACCACCAAAAACCTACTTGAAGAATATTATGTTGAAAAGTTTTGTTTCATTTCAACTACTGCCACTTTTCTACCACTGACTTGTGTTTGCTTTGATAAAGAAAAGTTAAAGGTTTTGGTCACTTTGGAGTTCAGGTTGTCTGACAGCAGAAAACAGAGTCAGAGAGAAGACATGACTAAGGAAAGGAAACTAAGGAAAGGAAACATATTTGAAGCAACAACATTAGTAAACGTAGATTGTTTTGATCCACAGCTAAACGAGATAACACGCTAACTTCAGTTTACACACACAGATAAACACACACACAAACACAAACACACACACACACACAGATAAACACACATACACAAACGCTCGCTAATTATCCTTTTACACAAATTCAGTATACGAAATAATTTAAAGGTTTGGTGTATTTAAATGGCATTGTAAAAAAATAATAATAATAATCTCACCTGCCACGGAATTTATAATATTCACAAGCGATTTCTAGCAGGTTTTCAGATTTTCAGCTGCTGTCCGAGCACTTCCTCGTTTTCACATCCAGCGGTCGTAACTAAAACGTCATTACTCGTTACTGCCACACTAAGGCCGAAAATGGGATTACAGGTACAAGGTTTCATTAACGACACAGGCTGGTTGACATAATCTTTCTGTAATTTTATAAAATAAAATAAAAAAAGTTTGGAGTTCCCAAACTCTTCCATATTTAATCTTCCTATTTAAGACTAGTAATGCTTAGTTAAATCCTGGTTGTATATATTCACATTCCTATTTTTGATATTTTTTTTAGTACTTATTTACTTTGTAGTTAATATTATATTGTGTTTAGGTTGCTAATATTGTGTTTTTTACTCATATTGTGTGTTGGATAACCTGCTGCTGTAACGCCACAATTTCCCAGTTTGGGATCAATAAAGTAATTCTATTCTATACTGTCAAAAAGATGTTTATCAGAGTATATATTACTATGAATAGAGATCATTGACCTACAATCTACCTCTTACCTTGTTGAGATCATCCCTCACACTTACCACACAATGTAACATCATAAGACTACATGTATAATGACACATCAAAACATCAGAATTACAGGTCATTTCAATTCAATATTACAGGCCATAGAAATGTACAAAAATTAAGTATTATTACAAAGTCAATTCCGCAAGTTAAAGTGAATGTGGTGAAAGGCTACCTTATGATATGTTGATACCAAACTTTATAAAGTGTTTTTAACTTAAGTAAAGAAAATGGAAGATTACAATTATAAGAGCTCAGTTATCCTCTTCTATTAAAAGGGGATAAATCTATTAAACATTTGCCAAATAAAATTATTAAAATAATTAAAAAAACACACCTCATTTTCCCCATCTCACCTAGAGATAGTGTCTAATGAAATGAATTACATAGAGACAAAATCAATACAAGTTTCACAACACGGCCAGGCTACACAAGAGCTGAATTTACACAAACAACTGTGTTGGTTGAGAAAAAGGAAATAAGTCAAATCAAATTTATCTATAAAGCACATTTAAAAACAGCTACAGCTGACCAAAGTGCTGTAAAATACATTAAAAAAGAAAAAAAAACTTCAGATCACAACGTCCACAAGAGAGAAATATATATATGCATACATATATACAAATAAAAAGAAATAATATATAAAGAAAGCAACAAATAAATAAATAAAAGCAGAAATAAACATGTCTTTGTCGTCTATAAAGGTAGAGTCAATAGTTGAACTGACAGTGACATTTTTTTGAACCTCATAAATGAAAACATGCAAGCGGAACCTTTGGATCGCTAACATCTGCTTTTGTTAGGGCTGTTTGTAAAGTAGCACCAATTATCCAACCGGATGTTGTCCGAATGTCAAAGATGGCGACCCGCACGGCGGAGTGGATTCTTGTCTGAAGCCTGGGGTTGAATGGCATGCTGTAATATTTCGATGAATAGAAAGCTTTTTCGACTGTAAATTATATATATTTCAGTTTTAGATTTGAATACAGTTGAGAGGGGAATGGCTTTAAGAGGAATATGTCGCAGTGTCCGGCAGCTTTTGGGTCAAATTCATCAAAGTCGTCCGGCTGTAGTTTCTAATCAAACAGGTAAGTAATGTTTGTTACAGTTACCCGGATACATGCTACTTTTTAAATTAACGTGACCTACTTCAACACATGGTTATATTTGGACCACGCATCCTGACTGACTGACAGTAATGTGACTTTTCATTATTTTAAACTCCAGCTCGATGTTTGAGTCAGGCAGCGTCTGAGCCGGAGCCCAGCGCTGAGCATAACGAAGCCGTGAATCCGACCTTTGAGAACAGAAACCCCCGGAACCTGGAGCAGCTGGCTCTGGCTGTGAAGGACCGAGGCTGGAAGACGAGCTGGCCCCACAGGGAGTTCTATCACAGGTGTGTCATTATGTAGGTCTACCACAGGTGTGTCATTATGTAGGTCTACCACAGGTGTGTCATTATGTAGGTCTACCACAGGTGTGTCATTATGTAGGTCTATCACAGGTGTGTCATTGTGTAGGTCTACCACAGGTGTGTCATTATGTAGGTCTATCACAGGTGTGTCATTATGTAGGTCTATCACAGGTGTGTCATTATGTAGGTCTATCACAGGTGTGTCATTATGTAGGTCTATCACAGTTGTGTCATTATGTAGGTCTATCACAGGTGTGTCATTGTGTAGGTCTATCACAGGTGTGTCATTATGTAGGTCTACCACAGGTGTGTCATTATGTAGGTCTACCACATGTGTGTCATTGTGTAGGTCTATCACAGGTGTGTCATTATGTAGGTCTACCACAGGTGTGTCATTGTGTAGGTCTACCACAGGTGTGTCATTATGCAGGTCTACCACAGGTGTGTCATTATGCAGGTCTACCACAGGTGTGTCATTAGGCAGGTATGTCATTATGTAGGTCTACCACAGGTGTGTCATTATGTAGGTCTACCACAGGTGTGTCATTGTGTAGGTCTACCACAGGTGTGTCATTGTGTAGGTCTACCACAGGTGTGTCATTATGTAGGTCTACCACAGGTGTGTCATTATGCAGGTCTGTCTGCTGAACTGATAGAATAGGACTGTTCTTGGTCTGTCAAAATGTTAATGTTGTGTTTCATAAATCTTCTTTTACTGAATATGTAGAGAATATAATTGCAGCCAAAATTGTGATTTTCTCTTTAATAATTTTAGTTACAAAGTGTTTTGCTAAGCATCTACTTCTACTGAGTATAATTCCTCCCATGGTATTCCTCTTGTGTATCTATGTTCTGCTTTATCATGATGGTCTCTCTAATCTTTCCAGGCTGGTGTTTTCTCGCACTCAGCACCATGTGACGGCAGAAGTGTTCTCCAGCACCTCTTCTGACCCGGTGGTTACCTGTTCCACTCAAGAGTGGGCGGTGAAAAAGGAGCTGCCTTCCACACGCTGCGTGGCAGCATGTCAGGCTGTGGGCGAGGTGCTGGCACAGCGATGCCAGCAGGCTGGCATCACCCGGATGGTTTACAGGGAAATTCCCTGGGCGTATCGCTCTAATGCTGTGAGTTCATACAGAATTTGTTAATTTCTTTGATTTGTCTTTTTTCCCCCTTAAACCTTCATGTTTTCCTTTTCTTTTATAGGTTCAGTCTTTCAGGACAGCGATGAAAGAAGGAGGAATTATTCTCAGTGAACCCAGAAGAAAACACATTGGTACCTGAATCTATCACTTAAGCTGTTTTGTTAAACCGTCTACTTCCCCTTCCTCACAGCTCTTGAAAGTGTGGCTATGCTGAGATAAAGTGACCAGCGCCAACACTCTGGAAAGAAAAATCAAATAAAATGGAAGTTGTGTTTTTCTCTTGTGTATAAAATATCTGTGAACAAATCAGTTATCCTCTGGTGCATTATTCATAAAGAAAAATTACAACACAGTTAATTTGAATATAATCTATATTTTCCTCTCTTAGTGCTCATTTGAAGCGGCAGAGGTTCAGAGTGTGCAGAGCTTAACATAGTGGTTCCCAACTTCTTGTCCTTGGGAGCTCCGCCTGCTTTTAAGAAAAATCTGAGCCCCTCCAAGGACCCACTGGGAACCAGTGACATAAGACATGGACAGGATATTGAAAAAGAATCCTTTAATCATAACACAACTAGATGTTGGCTCAGGCAGTGTGAACAGTGTGTGTTGTGGGCAGAGGTGTCAAGTAACTTAAGTAGAAATTTTGGGTATCTATACTTCACTGGAGTAATTATTTTTCAGCCGACTTTTTACTTCTACTCCTTACATTTTCACACAATTATCTGTACTTTCTACTCCTTACATTTAAAAAATAGCCTCGTTACTCATATTTCATATCGGTTTGTTTTCAGTCCGGCTTGTCATCGTTAAAAAAACACAAAAAAAACCTATCCAGATAAATCGCGCCATCCGGATAGAGTGAAATCTGATTGTGGTTGGATGAGAAGTATAAACATATACCATTCCGACACTATTGGTTTGTACGGGAGCCATCGCACTTGCACATGACACAAATCACTTCACACTTCAGCAAGGAAATAGCAGACGTATGTAGCCTAGTACGAAGATGTCCGTGGCAGAGACTCAAGAGAACTTGAGCGAAATGTCCCAAGTTTGTACATTTACACTCCAATAAAGGCCAAATTTTTCAACATCAACATTTTAATATAACATTATGGCCTTTAGAAAAATGTTTTTTTTGGGGAGGTGGGGTAGTGCACTATAGGCCCCTGTGCGTGGCCTAAGCTTTTGTCCTTAATGGCATTTTTTTCCTCTTACATTACTTTTACTTTTATACTTTAAGTAGTTTTGAAATGAGTACTTTTACACTTTTACTTGAGTAAAAAGCTTGAGTTGATACTTCAATTTCTACAGAAGTCTTTTTAAACCCAAGTATCTATACTTCTACCTGAGTAATGAATGTGAATACTTTTGACACCTCTGGTTGTGGGATTATAAAGTGCATGTTTTCTTCATTGGTGAGCATGCAAATTAAATGTAAATTAGCTTGGGTTCATTAGCTTAAAATGGGAATATTCATACATCAGCATCGAGTGATCCTCAGATTTTAAAACAGTGTACTGAATAATTTACCCATAAGAAGGTATATATAAATACAGAAAACCCTGAACAAGTTGGTCTTGCATGTCGGTATAAAAACAATTAACATGCTCACAGGAAATCAGCAGTTACATACGCATTACGTGTACATGCATAACTTTGGGAATTACATTTATACTGCAATCACACCAAGTGAGAAACAGCAGAGGATACAAACAATATACAGCCTCCACATTGTAGTAAAACCATTAAAAACACCATCACAGGGTCATGTTTCTCAGGCTGAAGGCACTCATACAGTCCTGGTGATTAAAAGAAAAAAGACATTCCTTTTCTAACAAAGTACTGACAATAAAGATTGAAAACATTATATATATTCATTGGCACATAGGAATAAATTGTTTGGCAAACAGATTCATGCCATTAAACTGGCACTGACTTGGTAATTAATAAACAGCTTGGATACAGTGAATTTGTCCCGTCTGTGGACAACCTGGAAAAGACTTCTGATAAGAATATAAGACACATTTAAAACGGTCTGCCTTGAATCAGCAGCATACAGCATCACATTAACAAAGGAAAGGAGAACAGTAATTGCATAGATATCTCTGGAGTGATGACAGAAGAGCCAAAGTACGGAACAAGGGAGACGCACCACAGAGGGAGAGACCTGTTCTTCTAAATGTGGTAAGTTATGTTCTGAAGATAGTATACAAAAACACAATACAATTTACACTTTGATGAAAAGTGAACAAAGAAATGAAAAAACATAAATTAAAGCTTATAAAATCGAAACAAAAAGCCAGAACTTATCAGTGTATAAAGGAACCTTGGCATGTTACTGGAGCACATTATTCAGGTGTGGACTCCATCATCAAATGTGTTTTCTCCCCTTCTCGTCTCCCTCCCTCCTGTAAATCGCTGCTCTCTCACCGCTTTGATCACTTTAGGGTTCACTTTGTCCGCTGTCCCGCAAACTCCCTGGTTCAGGTGAAACATCCACACATGCCCTTTGGTGAGAGAGACCCCGTCTCCCCTGGCTACGTCTCCGCTGCCGTGGAGACCGCCTTGGGCTGCCAGGCAGCTTTGAAAAGAACAAAATGTGAAGGCATAGATTAAAGCTCAGAGGAAATGAATGTGTACTGGCACACATCTTCAGGTACAATTAGATGATTAGAAGAAAATAAATGGCAAACATTTGACAATTTTTGGTATTTCCGTTTTTTTTCCAAGCAAAAATGTCAAACGTTTGCTGGTTGAAAGCTCTTAGAAGTAATGATTTACTGCTTCTGTGTTATTTATGATAATACCTTAAGAGGCTGTGATTTTCAGAATGATGGACAAAAGGAGATTTTATTAAAGCTAAATTTTCACAGCCCCAAATTTAGCTTTAAATAAATCTTTATTAATTAGATTAGACAAATATTAATTAATTAATTAATTAAAAAAGTGTTATAATTTTATAGTTAAAGGTTAAGTTGCAGCCTTCACTTACGTTAGCGACTCATAGCAACAAAAGCTGTAACATTACAACCAGTTCACATGTAGAAACTGGACATTTAAATGTTTCCTGGATCGTAACTTTCCACTTTAAAAGACAACTAGTTGAGTGGACAGTTTTGAACAGAACCAATAGACTCAGAAGAAAACAGTGGATTCACAATTCCTTTAGTGCTTTAGTCCAGGTATCCTGTACCTCTTTTTTTTTTTATACACAAGGGTTGTCAAAATGTTCTAAACTCACAGAGCAGCTATTGGTGTTTGCACAGTACAGAGTTTTAAAGGAAGACGACAGGGCTTTATTTACCTGTCCTTTATCCACATCATCCAGGTCACTGATGGACTGCATGAGGGAGAAGAGGTTCATCCTGCCACTGCGATTAACACTTGCAGCAACCTTGAGATGAGAAGGAGAAAAAAAAAAAAAAAAACAGTGACCAATAAAAAAAACCCAGTGAAGATACATTTCTTCAAGTGCAGTGAGTAAAAAAACACAGAAACAGAAAGTGTGCTTACCTTGTCTGGTTCATTTATTGTGATTACAGGACTGGCATCAGTTGGTCCCATCTGACTGGGTCCTTGGTTGGTGTCAGACATCTGTGAGGGCCCAGTAAACACCTGGATGGATGAGGGAAGATGAAGAAGAAAATTCAGTTTGGTGCTCTTTGGCGCCAACTGAAGGTCTCAGAGTGCAACTGCACTGTCATAAGACGTGCAGTGCTGTTAGCCTCAGCCATTGTATCAAACGGTACTAAGGTGGGGTAAAATGGCTAGTGTCGTATGTACTCGACGCACCAGAACCCCAAAGTCCCAAACTTACAAAGAGCTACAGTAGGCGACCAGGGCGATCTGTGGACATGGGAGTGACGCTGTTCTGCCTGTTTTAAGTTGTTGTACTATTAGGTCGACTTTGAAACGACTATTTTAAAGGTGGAAGTTACACATTGTTGCTTGAATTACTAATGAAAAAATATTGATGTATTTAAATACCTCAGTATCTTCTGCTGAATCTTCTTTTTCATCTGCACTCTCCTCATCCTCCTCGTCAAATTCAAGTTCCTCATCATCCTCCTCCTCTTCCTCTTCCTCTTCTTTGTCCTCTGGCTTTTCTTCCTCTCCTTCCTCCTTGTTGCGCACCGACTTTTGCCTTTGGTCTCTAGACTTTCGCCTCCAGAGAGCGCTGTGGCGCTGCTGGCTGAAAAGATGAAGAACGTACAGCACAACCATCTTCATATAAACCCAAATATCAACAAACCTTGAAAGTCAAATAAATTGGCAAGCTCATAAATATGCTGGATGTATATGCGTATATTCTTTTTCATTTCTGCTTTTATCACATAGAACATCACAGCTGATGGAAAGCCTCACCTTGCAACGAGGATGCCATTGTAGGTCTGGAGCTGTTTCATGAAGCCCTCGTTGGGCTTTATGATGGACCGGCGGTCTCTAACATAGTTCATCGCCACATCCATAGTCCAGCGTTCCTGCTTCATGGCATATGCAATCACAGTAGATGCAGATCGAGAAACACCCATCTTACAGTGCACCAACACCGCCTGTCCACTTCTTCTATAACACACAAACGTAAAAAAAAAAAAAGATTGCTTCTTGGTTTTTGGTGATTGAACTTTAAAAATAGGAAGGATAAAGGTTATAAATCCAAAGATACCCTGCTGCATTTTGCATGTTTATGTGGCCACAAAATGCGATGCAATTAAATAATAAAAGGAGAGCACAAAGTCATTGTGTGACATCACAAAGCTGCAAAACTGGATGTAAAGTAAAGTTTATCATGTAAAGAAACACTGATTCATTTTGTAAAACATGTATCCACTTTCTGGTGGATTAGATTAGAAGACCCTTAGGAGACCGCTAATCTGGCTCTGTCTGAAAGGTTAAATACAAATACACCTTCCTGCAACCTCAAAGCCCTCTATAAAACAGAATGTCCCATGTGTGAACAATAAGCTGTTTTTTCCCCACCTCAGGGTGTTATATTTGGGACTATTTTTTAATAGAGTATCCACTGGTAGCCTGGCAACTGCTAAGAGCCTAGATATAGTCTGGCAGCTTTAGAGGTGCTTATTTTGGAACCGCTGACAGCTTGACTTCCCTCCACTGCTAGTCTTTGTGCTAAGCTAACCATCTTGAGTGTCATGCTTCATATTCGGCAGAAATGCTCAAAGTGATATCAGTTTACTGTAACTGTAAATGTACTGTAACTCTACTATAAAGTCAATTAGTGTTTTTCCATAAAATACACAACTCTTGCTTTGAAAGGACTGTTGACAAACTGCCCTGGTATTGTGTAACAATACAGAAAGCTTTTTTTCTATCGCGTGTCGGCACAAATTATTTTAGTTTCCCCTTCTGACTTCTGATGTAATTTAAAAGTATAATGCGTCTTCACTAGTGTGTATTTTATGCTCTTTCTGATGTCTGTGGATCTTCAGGACAACCTTGCAGTGTTGATGAAGTTGTACGTGTCCGGCCAGTGAAACAGCAGGTCGGTGGCTTCTACATCATACACTCTGATGTTCATATAAATGAAGGACTCTGGGAAAAAGTTGTCGATCTCCCTCGTTATATTTAGAATATAGCCCACACTGAAAAAAAACACACAGACACAGAGTAGTGATTCAGAATAAGATAATGCACAATGGGTATTAACCATGCCAGGAGGAAACAGTACACCGAGCTGCATTAAGGGTTGCAGTTGGAATCACTGACTTGTTTTTCTGCAGCTCCTCGAAGTTAGCTGCGTTCCACTCAGAGCCCTGAAACCAGAGGAGGTGGAGAGGTTCAGTCTAGGGCACAGAAGGCAAAAAAAAAAGAAAAGGGCCTACACAGTTGTCTTCCCTATCGCTGTCAACACACATCTCCCAAATAGAGGAAGTAACAGTCACATGAAAATCCTATTGAAAGCAGATTTCCGTCAGAGAATTGACTGAAGTTTAAGAAGAGACTCTCGGTTTGAGGGTCAAACAAAAACAAAAAAGTACAGTCTCTGAATGCAAACCATCACTCACCAGATAAAGGTGGTCAAATATTTTGGAGGGTTTGTCCATCTGAGCCATGGTGACCAGGATCTCATTGTCAATGTACTCCGTATAGGGTCTCATGTCGAAGCCGATCCTGGTCTTCAGGGCAGAGTGCACCTAAGGAAAGATTAAAGCAAGTACAAAAACATTTGATTTCTTCAAGCATGCTCTACTATACTCAAGTGTAGTAGCCAACTTCCTCTTTTTTGTGTCTCACCATTTTAGATGTGAGGTTATCCAGGTCTTCAGTCCTCATGATGTCTCTCAGGTGCTCTTTGATCAGTCCTTCACAAGAAGTCCGTTCTGCAGAGCTTTTCACACCATGAGGAGAAAAATGAGCACCGGCAGACATGTGACCACAAGAATTTACCATTATTTTGTTTCAACTTTTTTTCTTCTTCTTACGTCTGTCCATCACTGTCCCTGCGGACCGACTCCAGGTCGTTCATGGCCTCCCACTCGTTGAGGCAGAACCGGTCTGACTTGATGTGTTGGTGATAGTGTTCGGCCCACTCGAGGCCATTTCCTGGGATCACAGCGGCATTCACTGCCCGCTCACAGCAGCCGTGCAACGCCTGCAACACTGACCTTACAGCCACGCAGATGGTAAGTATTAGGGCAGGTGATAATTTATGCATGAGACCAATGGAAATCTTAAAACAGGCAACAGAAGTTGAAAACACACTTTCGCAGCTCTTTAGCACCTCTAAAGCTGCTAAAGCTGTTGTATGAGGTTCTAACTAATAGTCTGTGTTTAACCTTAAGTAGATGACAGTCAGTGAGGCTCCTGTTCGAAAAAGGAAACCAGATTTCTTACACAAAAGCTAAGCTATGTACAGCTGTACACAGGATGAGTAATACATAGACTGACAGTTGATAAGTACCCCAAACAACCCCGCTTCAAAATAGTAATTTCATTGCTGGTGAAGAATGTGACAGTTCAGTTGAAGTGATGCGCTCAGTGCCGTTGTCAAGGCACTGACGTCATTGACAGTGACTCAAGGGTGTCAGCATTTCTCACCACATGGTCTGCATGGAAACAGGCTTAAAAATTCTGGACTCTTCAGCTGAGGTCACGCTGAAACCACTGTGGGAAAAAAGGACAGACATATGAGTAATGAGTAGCACATCAGAGAAAGTTTGGATGACAGGAAGCATTGTTGGACAGACAGAGAGATTATTCATTTATTCAGTGTAAATTTGTGACAGTTCTTGTGAAGTGGATGAACATGTGAGGATAGAGAGAGAAAGTGTGTGAAAGAGAGGGAGAGAGAGAGAGAAAGCGAGAGAGAGAGAGACACAGAGAGAGCATTAGCGTGGGTTAGAGGTGTGATTCTGCCAAATGTGGGTGAACATGCAGAGTGTTTCTTACATGTCACACCAAACTATGACAGCTCAGTAGTTAAAACACAATCGATCCATCACACTGTGAGAGCATAGATCATTTTGGAAGTGCTAGTTTTGAAGCTCCTTTCTTTACTTTCTCCCGGTAATCAACAGATAAAGTGTCTCCACATTTAAAGCCAACAGTGTGACCAGTGGCCTGAAGCAAATGAAAAGCCCCAAATCATAGCGATAACAATCCCAGGTCACTAAAAATGACACTAACAGTTACAAGTAGCAACATTTAGTGTTCTATATTTGATTTCCCTGAACACAGAAGCAAACACTCTACTTTCTTTTCATTGCAAAACAATCATGATCCCCTGCTTATACGTATAAGGGTCTGAGAGAGTGAAATGTATTAGGAATGATTCGGCTCCATAAATAGACACATTACTCCTTCACATTATCTCTGGCTGGTGGCCCAGACATCAGTCTGCTGCGTCTGTGCTGCAGCCTCTTAAAAAAAACTCCTTGCTCGTGCTTTAAAATGTGATCCTCGTTCCTGTTTGAAATGTTTCTTACCCGTCTCCGTCCAGGTAAACCTGTGTGTCGCTCCATACAGGAAGAACCAGGCCGATGGTGCACTGATCACTGCAGAGAGGGAGGACACAGAGACCCGAGGTAAGGAAATACTAAAACGACACCGTATTAGCTAAATTGACCTTTCTTATCTTGTGTTTTCGTTCTGACACATAACACCAGCTTCTTAGTTACACACACCTGTCTGAGTTGGGGAAATCCATTCCCAGCAGGATGCTCTCCTGTTTGTTTCCGAGGGTGGAGACAACGATCAGATATCTGACTCTGACCGAGCTGATGGACTCCAACTGCACTGCCTGCATGACAGAGTGCAGAGAACAAGAAGGCGTAAAATACTGAAAGCAGAGTGAGGAAGAAACAGGAGTGCAAACATCTAAAATCAATAAAATGTCGATCTTTTCTCTCAGGTTTTACGTTGCCCATTAACCCAAATAAAAAAGTTTAACTGCACACAGTGAAAAAAATAACTTCCTTTTGGGTATTTTCCTGCCATGGAATTTTCTGTAATTTTGGAAGATGAATGTTTTACCATTCTTGCTTGTTGTAGGATTTGAGATGTTCAGCAGTTTAGAGTCTCCTTTGCCTTTTGTTACGCTTCATAATGCTCCAAACATTTTCAATGGGTGACAAGTCAACTGTGCGCTGATAACAAGCTGGATGGTCCCTGTCCTCTTAAGCCCAGAGAATGGGGCGTCCAGGATCTTTCGATTTGCCTCAGTCCATTTTAAATGAGACTGGACTCAGAGAAAGCGGCAGCATTTCTGGATCTGATTTATAAACAGTTTCCTCTTTGCATGGTCAAGCTTCAGCTTATAGTTATGAATGTAGGGATGCCATGTGTATACTGACAATGGTTTTTGGAAGAGCTACTAAAGCCATGCAGTGATGTCCACTCAAGAATCATGTCTGTTTTTAAGCCAGAGCCATCACTGGACCTGAACATCATTGCCACCCAATATTGGTTTTTGGTCTTGTCCCCTGCTCTCAAGATTATTGGAATCTTTAGATCATTCTATGTAATTTTCAGTCTTTCACAGACTGGTGTATCCCTCCCCATCTTTCCTTCAGAAAGACTCAGCCTCTCTGGGATACTCTTTCTGACATTTTTAAAACATGTTGTCAAAAAGAATGTCATTTCTAAGTTTTAACAGTAGACATGTTGTCTTTGTGTAATTTTAAAATCAAATAGAACTCCTATGGCATTTTAATGTTTCGCAAATAATCTCATTATGTCTTTATTCACTTTTTACACAACACACCAACTTTTTTTGAATTTGGGGTTGTATATCACATTGATAAGGTGTGATGTGTGTGTGTGTGTGATGGTTAGCACTCTGATTCTCTGCTCTGGTTCATCCAATCAAACGCTTGTTATTCACAGGTAATCTACATGACCAATGACAAGGCTGGAGCCTCCTGCTTGTGTGACTCTCTGGTCTCTGCTGAATGTAAAAATGCAGACATTTCTTCTAATAGAGAAGAGGTGAACAGTCTAAACTGGGTCTGATTGTTTTATTTGTTACCATGTTTGTCACTGACGACACCATGCTCTTCAGCTCCCATAAGCTCTAAACCAAACTGTGTGGAATTATTTATGTAAGGGAGCATGAGACCAGGGAGGCTGTGGCAATGAAAGCTGGGTTTGGCAACCAGCTGAATAAATGTATTCATGTAGCTGAGAGCATAGACGATTAATGTATATCATGCCGTAAACAAGGAATCCATTGTGCATGTGTCACACCATTGCATATACCCGATCCACTGCATAAGAACAGCCTCAGCCCTAGAGTGAACTCAGCGTACTGATATATACTTATGGGAGATAAGTAAACACCACTTTGTTCCTGATCTGATTTTGCAAATAGTGCACGTAAACACACGTCCTCACCAGCTTGATTGTATCTTCTGGTCTGAGCTGTTCCACCATGGCATGAATCTGCCTGTGGCGTTTGTCTGACGCTTCATCACGTTCTTTCCCTGGAGAGGTCTCCTCGTCAAGGCACTCTCTCTCGCCCTCTTCCAGCTGAAGGACAGCCCCCTTCACAAGGGCAAAGCTCTCTCTACACACAGACAATGATCAGTTAGCATGATGCTACTGGGATCTTCTAACTGGGAATCATTTTTGTTGGATTACAATTCAAGGACCAGACAGGAGTGCATCTACCTTTTCTGAAGTCTTCCTCGGTTTTTGAAGCCTTCATCCTTTGAAAATAAAATAAAATACAAGGATGCCTCATGTCATGAAGAATACTAAATATCACACATAACCTCTTCAGTTGTTTTGGAGCTGAGATTCCTTTTTTTTAATTTGCTACAAACCCCATTTTGCTATCTTGCTTTCATACTTTTTTGTTTTAAAAGTGACAGGTTTTAAGATTATGAAAAGTCTTATTTTAAGTTTTAGGTCAAACAGTGTGTTAAATATCTGCTGTGCAGCTTGTTTGTAACTGTAAAGAAGAGTTGTCATATTAACATCCACCTTCTAACAAAGCTGATGCTGAAGTATCACACAAATCCAAATGAAAAAAAACACACAAGAACACTATATACACTATACATTACAATTCACTATATCTAATGCTCCCAAAAGGACTGATTTCTAACTTGATACAAAAAGGAGGAGAAAGTGTGTGCAACGTTTTTCCTGTTAGAAAAATGTATACACAAGAGGCCGGAAAACATGTTCTGTAACTGCTTGTGGACTGTTTGGGTGAAATATGGTGCAACATAGATAAGATGCAGAGGAAGACTGAAGTGAGGTCTGAAGAGACAGATACAGAGTGACATGTGAACAAAGGGAAGGACACACTGAAGGGGAAGAAGAGAAGTACATATATTTTAAGTAACAAAACCGATATAACAATAAAAGAGTGAGAGGTTGGGGGGGGGGGAGCAGTAGCAACAAAAGTTTACAGAGAAAGAAACTGGAGACAGTAACATTCAGTAACATTACCTGTTACGCAACTGACAAGTCCAGACAGAGTCAAGAAAAAAAAAATAATAAAGAAGAGAAGAGGGCAGGAGCCAGGAGAGGAACGATGAGGGTTTGAAGAAGAAAAAATAAAAGAGAAAGCACAGGTTAAGATAATAAAGCGATTCGATTCTGTGACAATGTATGCAAAAAGATAAGAGCAACAATTTAGTCGGTTATGGTTAAGTTGGCAATGACGAAGACTGTGAAGGAAAGCGAGTTCAATTCATGAGACAACATGAGAGTTAAAGACAGATGCTGGTGATACAGTGGTGGTGTGGTTATATGCCTTATGTAAATATGTGTGCATTAAACTAATACCGTGGCAGTGAGAGTTCAGACTGACAGAAGACGATCCAATCACTCAGGGAATTCTTTTGATGAGAGTATAGATGTTTATCTGTAAACCCACTGATGCACTCACAACCCTGAGAAACACCGCAGGCTCTTTATTATTCAGGCTATTTTTGTGCTAAAATCCACAAAGGCACATAATCAGGACCAACTTCTCTTCATGCAGAACTTGAAGGGTCCTCCATTATTAACACTTCTTACTCACTTAGTTCTGCATCATTATTTATAAAGAAAAGAAAAAAACCTTCACAAATCTGACTAGATAACGCAACGTAACCCACTTGTTTATGTCAACTAAAGATTGCAAAAAGCTGAACTCACGGGAGCGGTGGCGATGGATGGGATCCTATGCAGGGTCAACAGAGCCATGGCACAGTACAGGTATGTCTCCACTAAACCTGCAGCAGCGGGCAGGTTCAGACAAGCTCTGCAGGCTCCTCAGCCAAAAGTGTGTAGAGGGAGGGGCAAATTCTGTTTTAGTTCTGGAATGACACATGGATATTTAATTACAACCAATAAATCAGCTCAATACCAGAGATTCCAACAGATGAATCAGATGACCTGAAGTAGAATTTTTTTTATGAATCGGAAAACAATAGTTTTAAGAACTGCTGTTGTTTGATCCAGCAATATGACCAAATGTGGGATCTACAACACAAAGCATCAGAGATTTGATGTTGCCGTTTTTATTACACCATCATGAGGATATAACTAATAAACATGTTCAATATTATGATGACGAGGTATTTTGGATATTCAGCTCCCTTCCTGAGTTCAAATTGCATAATTTAAATTACAATAGCCTTCAAAGACCTGCAATCAGCCAAACTAAAATCTTGCCATAAATGGTTTCTTGAGTGTGTGGACTGTTGACCATCAACATGGCACGAGTGAGTGGTTACGCCTTCATTATATGGCTGCAAGTATTTGATATGGCTTCAGCTCGTCGCTTGCAGATAATACGCAGGTTTATATCCTGTTTTTTCTTTAACATACGAGTAATCTTAAAGAGTAATTTAAAAAAAACCCTGCGTGACGAGCTGAAAGCGGACAGTGGTTCGTTTCTACAACAAAACATAAACAAGAAGCGGTGTAGTCGGCAACACACAGTCTGAGCTAACAGCTGACGACACTGTAAGCCTCTGCAGTGTACAAGACAACATTTATTTATTTAAAAAATATATATATTCCAGAAACGACCATTTTTCTTACCTTTCCCTTTTGTGGTCCCAGCGTTGATTTCCTGCTTGTAAGCTTCTTGTTTGTTTCCCAAGCACTCAGAGCTCCTTATTCCGCCCTCTGTCGCTTCGAGAGAGAGGACTTCACCATTTACAGCTCAGCTGCTGCCCCAGTGGAGGAGACGCCGAGCAGTCCGAGCACGAGAACAGGAAATGTACGAAAGGACTTACGTCATACGCAGGCAAGCGGTGAGCGACGTCGTTACACTTACCGACGAGGAGAAAAGCACGGGTTGTAGCCTACTTGTACATAATTTAATCTTTGAAAGAAAACCCATAGGGGAGGAGGTGGTGGATTAATTAATTAATTAGCCATTTGTTTAATTTGTCACTGGCAGCATGAGGGAGGTCTGTGAGGGCATGAAAATCATCACAGGCTGCAAGAAGGGCAACAGAGGACGGGGACATTGTGAGAGCAAACCTGCTCAACCTGTTGTTGTTGGGGTTTTTTTAACAGGCTTCACTGCCCAGCCACTACAGAATAGTGTTTGTACTTTCTGAGAAGGCTGGGGTCCTTCCGCATTTGCAAAAAGCTGCTGCAGAGCCACTGTGTCCTGTTTTCTACTGGAGAGGAAGCAGAAAGAAGAGGGATGCAGTAGATAGACTGGAAGGCTTCCTCTGTGGATGACACAGAGCTGGACTCTCTGGTGATAATGGCAGAGAGAAGGACTCTGGACAACACCCACCACCCCTCTGCACAGCACCTTGACCAGGCAGAAGAGTGTGTTCAGTGGCTGCTGTCACAATCCTGCTCCACATACTAGAGAACTCTTTCGTCCCCTTGACCATACGATTGTACAACACCTCAGCAGAGTTCTTGGACTTAAAGCAGCTGTATTAAAGAGACAGTCTCTAGTTGGACAGTTTAATGTTTATCTCGACAAATAATATATTAGCACAATTGCACCTTGAAGTATGTACAGACTTCTTCGTTTCAGACACTGCTGTACCTTCTATCTATCTATATATTGGTCATTGGTGAAGAAGACACGGTACACGTACAGTATTTAAGGTAGTAATTATGTAGGCTATATTTAGCTCACTTAAGTGCTGTACATCAGTTTGGGTTGTATTTCCTTTTTTAAACAATCCATTGAATTATTGATATAGCCTACTGATAGTTTTTGACAAAGCGTTTGCATTTTTTTTTTTACAACCAACACCTTGACCAAAAAGAAAACGAACAGAAGATTTTTAAAAGTTATTCCTGACATGAAATAGAACTGATTCAGGTGATCTATTATTGATGAAGTACAACTTGAGAGACCAGAGTAGTTATAATTCCTCTCATGCACAGAGTTATGCATCAAAAAGAACTGTGGATTTAGTAAGTCAGTTTTATGAACACACAGAGCAAAGCTATGCAAATGATGTTTAAGACCCACTGACAAATGCAACAAGAGCAACTGTGTTATTCCCACACTGCAATGTTGGAGCAGTTAAGAGAATGTCAGATTCCCTGAATGTTTATACGGTAGAGCTGTGTTATTTTAGTAGCTTTAGAATGGGTGGAGCAAATCAAAGGCAGAAAAGTGCTGCTATGCAGTGACTCAGTGCGTGCTTTGTACCGTATTGAATCAGGATCTTCTCGCCATGAAATAATACTTACACATTCAGTCAGGGCTCAGACAGGACATTCATGTGGATTCCAGCACATACAGGCATTGCAGGAAATGCAACTATAAACGGGTTGTGCAAAGGAAGTTATTAAGAAAGAGAGGACTGCTATTTGGACATCACATTATTCAAAGGCAAGGCAAGTTTAATTATATAGTACATTTCAACAACAAGACATCAAACTCATCATGACAGAGGAAAGAAGAACATTAGAACATTTTTAAAACACTCGAACAAACAATTCACACACAGGAGAGAAGATTAAATCTGAAAATATGTGGAAATAAAATATATGATTAAAATGTAATTAGGTCAAATAATTAAGTCAAAAAAAAATAAGCTAACATAAAAAGAGTTATATAAAAATTTTAATAATAATAAGCGTAAAAGTTACAGTGCAGAGATGAAGTCAGAGGGTAAAGAATCCCATGGAGTAAACAGTAATGGATCAATCAGACAAAGGGAATATATTTATATTCAATTCAGAGCAACATTGATACAGTAAAATAGAGAATTCATCTGGTCTCTGTGAGGTTTGCAGTCAAGCAGAAACATGTTGAACACGTGCTTATGACCTGTATTTATATTCAACACAAAGACAGAACATCATTAGAAGTGAAGAGAGCTGAACTCATCTGAATTATTCTGGACTGAGGCCGAAGTTACCTATTTGATTATGTATTGAAAACATAGACTGTAAATATTATTATATGAAAACTGGTCTGTTGAGAAGTTAAATCCAGTAGATGGCAGTAATGCAACTTGTTGGATACCAGCTGCCATTAAAACACACACACAAAGAAGAAGAATTACACATTGTACTTCCGTGTACAAGTGTAGTTTCTTCCAGTTGTCATTCAGACTTTGCTGGTTACCTGTGTTACCAGTGTGTAGTCGTCCAGCCTTTACACAAGTTACACGTTGTATCACCTGAAGAGGATTTTGTTCATTGTGGCTCTTTAAGTAGGATGCAGACAATTGGAAAACTTATGAAGGTTTACATAACGAGACGAATCCCGCCGGAGGGGATGAAGATACTTTCATCTGCTACTGGAGTGTATGCAGTAATTTTGACCTTCATCTAACTGTTATGCAGAGAAACAACTAATAACTAACCGCACAGCGTGTGGCTCTACACACAGTGTTAAATTGCTGTCTTTTCCTTTGGCTGAAACACGTGTTACACATTTAGATTTTTTGTTGAATTCATGTGACACTTTGTATTGCATGTCCAGATTCTATGAGATCACAAAATGAAAATATCAGAGTGACGGATTCATAAGATCTCTAACGCAGTTGCATACATTCATCAAGACTCCAGCTAAATGATTGACTGACTGGATGAGGCTATCCCTTTGCATTGAGTTCTTCTCTGTCTCCATGTAAACAGATGTGAGGTTTCCATGTGGGACTCGGATGAACCTGTGCCGAGGACAGAGCTTCTCAAAGGTGTGCAGGGCGCTCATGGTCTGCTGTGTATGCTGTCAGATAAGATCGATGCGGAGCTTCTGGATGCTGCAGGTTCTCATCAACTTTGTATCAGTGGATTTCAATGTTTTATGTTTATGAATGAAAAACTAAAAGAGCTACATTACGTTTACTTGTATTTACATTGTGTCGACATTCTTTTATGTTTTTATTACAGACAACCTTAATATTTACAGTCCATGCAGACCGCAGGGAGATGTCAGGAAGTGAGGGTTAGAGATTTGGATATAAAAGTGGGATTAAAATCCTATCTACAAATTGTAGATAGGATTTCCATGAACTGCAAGACAATTAACAATTAACATGAAAATTCAAAAAGGGTATGCACACTTTCTAGAGACACTGAAATTTACAATGACATGACACAGAATAGCAAGAAGTGCACATAACCAGAGATCACTTTAATTTCATGATGATTCATCAATTATCCATATTTTTTTGGCAACATTTTCTACCTATCAACTAATCACTCATTGCTTCAGCTTATCTATAACTAAGGAATCCTCAGAATCAACCTGCTGATCATGATTACTCTCCTTTTATGTGTCTCAGCTGATCTTTTCTCTAATTCCAGGACCAAACCTGAAAGTCATCAGCACCATGTCCGTGGGATTTGACCACTTGATTCTTGACGCAATCAAAAAGCGGTAGGTCAACTTTACAAAACCAACCTTTGACTAACAGCATGAAGTGTAACATAGCTTATACATGTAGTACTGTATGTTTTTTTTAAACAGTGGCATACGTGTTGGATACACTCCTGACGTCCTGACTGATGCCACGGCAGAACTTACTGTAGCCCTGCTGCTGGCCACTGCTCGCAGATTACCAGAGGGGGTGGAGGCCGTCAAAAAGTCAGTCTCAACATGTTTACTCGTTTATAAAAAAAAAATCTGAGTTTGACCTAACCTAGACTTCAAGTAATGATATAAACTTTTTGGTCAAAATGTTTTTCTCTTGGTCTGCTAGTGGTGACTGGACCTCGTGGAAGCCTCTCATGCTGTGTGGTTATGGCCTCTCCGGCAGCACTGTGGGGGTCATTGGACTGGGACGCATTGGTTATTGCCTTATTTACTTTGGAACTACATCTTCATTAAAATAGAGATAGTTTGACATTTCTTAATAGCATTGTCTAATATTTATCCCAAATGAAGTTTAAAACTGGTTGAATAAATGGTACTTTTTGTGGTTGTTGTTCAGGCATGGCCATTGCTCGCAGACTCATGCCATTTGGAGTGAAGAGACTGCTGTACTCTGGGAGAACAACCAAAGCTGATGCTGCTGAGGTTAGCGGAGAGTTTGGTAAGAAAAACTTAACATAGTGACAGGGGGAAAAATTAAAAGCTTAGTAATACAAAAGAACAGGAGAGAAAATTTGGTTGTAATACATTAATGTGTGTTTCATCTCTTCAATTTCTTTTCCTTTTCTCCCCCTTCTTTAAACAGTTCCCCTGGACACACTTGTGTCTGAGAGTGACTTCATTGTTGTCTCCTGCTCTCTGACGCCAGAAACCCAGGGACTGTGTGACAAGGCCTTCTTCAGCAAGATGAAAAACACAGCAGTCTTTATCAACTCAAGCAGGTGGACTTTTAAAGCAATGCAAACCTAGCTTAAACAGTGCCATTAATAAAAAAAAATAAAAAAACAGACAATGATTTTATTTTTGCACCAGCAGTGGACTGATGTCACAAGTTTAACTTCTATAACCTTAAATCTAAAAAAAGACTTAGCCTTAAATACTGTGATTTCCTATCTTCGACTGACTTCACTCTCTGCTAGCGAACATATTTTTGCAGTGCTAGGTATTGTTTATGAAGATTTTTGCTCAGCTAATAAATGTTGGTTTTGGGCCTGTGCATCACCTCGTGTACTTTCTGATATCAAACATCATTTCAGAGAGTATTGGATGTATTTCTGGAATCTCAGTATTAGAACAAATCAAAGAAAAAGTTTTGGTTTTGAAACATAGTTTGGTTGTTGTACATTTCTGCCACAAGCTTTTCTAGTTGTTAACACACACGCAGACTCTAATGTGTTGAATGGTGCTTTCAGGGGAGCTGTAGTGAACCAGGAGGACCTGTATGAGGCTTTGACCAGCGGACAAATCGCTGCAGCCGGACTGGATGTCACAACACCCGAGCCACTCCCAACAAACCACCCTCTTCTTACACTTAATAACTGTGGTGAGTAGATGGGATGTGAAATATGCAGTCATGGCCCTGTTCCCACTAAGCCTCCTGATTTGACAAATGCTTTCACTTATCTCTTGTGTAGTGGTGTTACCACACATTGGCAGTGCCACCTACTCCACGAGAGGCGTCATGGCAGCTTTGTCAGCTCGAAACCTGCTGGAAGGTTTACAGGGAGGAGAGATGCCCAGTGAACTCGCCTTCTAGCGCTCGAAACGGAGCCGCTGTGCCTGCAGTACTTATAGAAACACTTTTCAGACATAGTGTTAAGGGTTAACCCTGACTTAATGTAAAAGTAGCTGTAAAGTTTAACCTTTGACTTATTCTGCACTTTATTCAAACGCTAATGCTCCATGTCTACTGGTATGAAACAGTACTACACTCCAGTTTTTTGTAAAATGGAATGTTTTGAAAAAATATAAGCTGGTGCCTTAGATGGCCTCATGCTCATAGATTTGGTAAATTCAATAAAGATGACTGAATATTTTAGTTATTCTTATCAATCTTGATGCAGCTGACAAAAAAATCTTACTGCAATAACATCAGTTTAGCTACATTTGGTCTGTTTAGTTTTCTTGTAACACAGAACAAAACTCACAGCATTGTAAAGAAGATAAATTAAAAAAAACAAAAAACATGTCAAGATTAAAATGACTGTCGAAGTGAAGTCAAAAACTGATCAGTAAAGTAATAAATACAACTTGCATCACGAGTTCATTATTTCAAAGAACAGTTTGAGTTGTTTCTGAAGATGACAGCCTGTTGTGCAGGTCACAACAGGCTGTCTGGGAATGATTGATCATCCTTCCAGTTTAGGCAGGTGTTTTTTGAGTGTTTATACAGGTGGGAGGACTGGCTAAAGCGTTTGCCACACTTTGGACAGGGGTAAGGCTTTTCCCCTGTGTGGACTCTGATGTGCTTTTTACAGTCAGTCAGGTTCATGAAGGTCTTGCAGCAGATTTTACAGGCATACTTCTTCTCCCCTTCCACCAGTAGTACATGGTCTTCAGCTGCTGCTTTCTTGCACTTGGAAAGAACGTCGTCTGAGGCTCTGGTTAGAGCTGGACGATCATCCAAAGGAGAACTTTCTGTACCAGCTTCTGACCCTGGAGGGACTTTGGGGGCGATGCGACGGAAAGTCGTCGCTCCTGTGCTTTTCCCCACTCTGGAGGGTTGGCTCTGAGAGGTTTCGAGGCCGAGACTCGGCGTGATGCCGCTCAGGAATCCTGCAAACGAGTTCTGGGTGGGCTGGAGGATGAGCGTGTCACTGAAACTAGGTCCCTGAGTTGGGAGAAGCTGCTGCAAGGGGACAGAGGTGACAGGGAAAACAAGTGAGGAGGAGGGATCAGATGGCTGAGCATTGGAGGTGCTTGCTTCTTCTGAGTTTAGACACAAATCTCCAGCAGCTTCAGGGGAGTCACTGGCAGCTGCAGCAGCTGCGGTTGCAGCAGCGGTGAGGCTAGCGAGACTGTCTTCTTCGTCCAGATCTCCCATTACACTTTCAGCACTGGGATTTAGGAAGCAGGAAAAGGCCAGTTCTGACAGGCTGTCGAGGCATTCACCTGCTTCTGACTCCCCACTTAAATTTCCATCATCTTTCTGAGCATCAGGCTGAAGATGTATGCAGGGCTGAGGTTGTAAAAAGCTAATATTGACATCTGGTGGACAGGCAGCAGCCATTTTCTCCTCATTGAGTTGTGCATTCAAGTTGTCAGTGTAGTCTTGTAGAGAAGGAGGAGAATTATTTGCTACTGAGTCTGAATTCGGTGAATATGAGCTTAGATTCTCCTTTTTCACCTCAATCTTCATCATCTTTGTCTCCTCTCCTTCCCCTTCATCTCCCACCTTTACTTTGACCACAGTGTCTCCATCTGTGTCTCCACCCTTTTCCCAAGCACCTATGCCTCCTGCGCTGCTGTCCGACTGGCTAGGCAGCTGGATCTCCTCTGACTCACCCTTTGTAGCTTCATATTTCTCCTCAACTTCCTCTTCACTTCGGGCCTTCCAGTGTCTGTCGGACGGTGACAGCAGCTCCTCTCCTCCGTCCTCTGTGCTAATGGTGCTTCTGGTCACAGTAGGTGAACACTCTTTGTAGTTCCCCTCCTGCAGCCTGCAGGACCTCTTCCTACCACTCAGACTGTCCTCATTCGACTTCCTCTTGTAGCTTGTAAGTTCTGTAGTGCTCTGCATACCACTTATCCTCGGCTCTTCGACCCCACCAGACTGACTGACCTCCAGTCTAACCTCCTCCTCCTCATCACCCTCCTCCATGACAGATGTGACCTGCTGAAGAAATGCTGCCCTCTCTGCCTCGGAAGATGGACTCTGCTGCTGCTGCACTGACCTCCAGCCTTTAGGAGGCGATGCAGGGAAGTTTTTCCTGGACAGGTGGAGCTTGCAGGCCTTTACAACAGCATTAAGGTGCAGGTGTGATGCTGCCAGCAGCACATCCATCACATTGGAGGCGCCCAGGGAGAGGGTGGAGGTGTAAATCATGTCGAGCAGAGTGTTGAAGGCCTCTGGTGTCACCACCTCTGGATCTAACTTCATCACACTGGGGCCTCCACCTCCAACTGTGTCAGCTCCTCCTGGTTCTCCGGGCTCTTCCCCACTGTCAGGTGAGCTCAGCAGAGCCCTGAAGTGGGAGCTGCATGCTGCCAGGATGGAGCGATGAGCCTGGAAGCGCTGGGATCCAACCACCACCACACAATCACACAGCTGAGCATGGAGACGCTGATGGTTGAGCTGCATGAAAATATGCTGGAAATGACCTGGAAAGTCCATAATAGGCGGTGGAAATTCCGCGGTTTACTATTGCAGGTGTTATGTGTGCTGCTGGCAGCAGAATAACATAATGAAGGTCATTGTCAAAACAAAAACAAAAGTCAGTGTCTTAACGACCAGTTTCCTTGTGTTCTCATCTCGTCAGGCACACTGGACTGTGGCATTTCAAAAATAAGCCTACCTCCGTAGCGATATGCAGCAGCCTTTTGTCTGTTGTTGCCGGGTTTCCTAGAAGATGCTCTCTGGAGTATGGGCGGGCCTGCTCAACAATAACACGGAAGGATGCGGCACGGTCTCGCGCTTTGTCAAGGACAGCGCACGAGTTGTTGCCCAAATTTTCCTCTTCCTCTGCCGAAACTCAAATATAAACTTGTGAAGCGTTTATCTAGGGCTAACTGGTGATACTGATTCACACAGCAGACCGGCTTTGCCATCAGCTGTCGGCGCCTCCCTCACTTAGACTCACTAACCCACGGAGAAAATCAACACCGCCCCCTGGTGGTGCTATTGTGGATTTCATTTAATATTTGTACTTCTGCCACTCTAAATCTCATTAAATGGGCAGATTGCAAAGACTCCCGCATACACCAAGTTGGTCTATATAAATATTTAGTTTATTTAGACTTTATTACGGACTTACGGTTCAGATAAAAGACAACACAATACATAACAAACATACAAAAGCACAATGAAGTTAATCATTTATAATCAGTCTATATCAGGGATGGGCAACTTCGTTCACAGCAAGGGCCACATTCATTTAATTCTCACTGCCAGAGGGCCAAATTGAAGAATACAAAAAACGATTGCAGTCAATTATGTCACAAATTTAACTCAACATATACCAGTGATCAAATATTATTATGGACATATTTCTGGTTTTCATGATTTGATGGCAGATTTTGTCATGTTTTCTTCATGTTTCCAATTAATTGATATGTAAAAATTGACCTGAGGGCCACGTTGAGGGTTAATGGGAGCCACCAGTTGCCCACCCCTGGTCTATATGAACAATTTAAGAAGCTTCAATCCCAAAAAAAGAGGCTTCTGTATCAGTGTCTACTGTCTGGGACTGGTAACAAAGAGTACTCTATCTAATGTTGGACAGGACCAACATGATGTCATTCACAGAGCTATGTAGTCTGCAAATACATTTATATGGGAGATTTCTTAACACAGAGAGTAGCCACAAACCATTCACTTGTACTTCTACATTTATCTCTTTCTTTAAAAGCATCATTCTAAGGTACATATAGACTGCATTCTTGCTTTCTTACAGTGTCCACAAAGTAGTATTCAGAGGGTTACAATATGTTTAGATGTCTGAACACAAACTAAACCTGCGTGTAGGATGTTTGTGTACATCCTGCGACATTGCCTAAAAACGTAATCAGTCATTTTTATTAATTTATATGAATAATTCAGATTCAGTATTTAAGTGTAGATTTTTCAGCTGCCTGCACATTGGTGGGCCCTCAGAGGCCATCTCTGGAGTTAATGACCGAGGAAGGCTGTACAAGTATTTACTCTGATAAAAGTAACAGTAAACAGATACAAAACAACTATCTTTTGGGAGAAAACAAATAATGAATATTCCAGACAAAAAATGAAAGGCCTATCTTAAGTTCAATGACATACAGCTGTACTAAAATGGATAGACAAAAGCACCAGGTTTGTTTTTGATTAAATGTTATATATACAGTATGTTGTGTTGAAAAACTGAAAAAGACATTTTCCTTTTGTTTGTTTTCTGTTTTTATTTTCAGTGATTTCATAATAATATTAAGAGGCGAACACGTATTCATTTAGATCTTCAGAATGTTGGAGCTTGAATTTAGCTTGGACATTTTTAAAATGCAGTTTTTACAATTTGAATTCAACATGAGTAGAACAGAGCAGATTTCATGAAAAGTAACAAACCAAGGACATAAACATTGTCTCCCATCATTTTGTGAACACAGTAGGTATACACAAAAGCAAACATTGCATTTCACTTGATGTTGAACATGAAAGGCCAACACACCGTAAGAACAAGACTAAAAATGAAATCAGGGTGTTGCATCAGGTGCAGTGAGTGACAGACTCTGGTCATCGTCAGAGGATTTGCTGTAATGGCCCCCATCGTCTGCCGATGATGGTCCATAGTGTCTCTGATGGAAGAAAACAGCTGCTCTGCTCATATGCTGTCCAGCTTCTTCAGCACATATGGGGCTGTAAATGAAGAAAACCAGGCATTAGATTAGAGCAGGTTTGGGGAGCTTCTTTATGTGGGGTCCACAACCCTCAACATGGCCCTCAGGTCAATTTTTACACATCAATTCATTGGAAACATGGAGGGAACGTGGAGGGAACGTGGAGGGAACGTGGAGGGAACGTGGAGGAAACGTGGAGGGAACGTGGAGGAAACGTGGAGGAAACGTGAAGGGAACGTGGAGGAAACGTGAAGGGAACGTGGAGGAAACATGGAGGGAACGTGGAGGGAACATGGAGGGAACATGAAGGGAACATGAAGAAAAGATGAAGGGAACGGTGAAGGAAACGGTGAAGAAAAGGTGGAGGAAACGTGGAGGAAACGTGGAGGGAACATGAAGGAAACATGAAGGAAACATGAAGGAAACATGAAGCAAACATGGAGGAAACATGGAGGAAACATGAAGGAAAAATGGAGGAAACATGAAGCAAACATGAAGGAAACATGGAGGAAACATGGAGGAAACATGAAGGAAACATGGAGGAAACATGGAGGAAACATGGAGGAAACATGAAGCAAACATGAAGGAAACATGGAGGAAACATGAAGGAAACATGAAGGAAACATGGAGGAAACATGGAGGAAACATGAAGCAAACATGAAGGAAACATGAAGGGAACATGGAGGAAACATGGAGGAAACATGAAGGAAACATGGAGGAAACATAAAGGAAACATGAAGGAAACATGAAGCAAACATGAAGGAAACATGAAGGGAACATGGAGGAAACATGGAGGAAACATGGAGGAAACATAAAGGAAACATGGAGGAAACATGGAGGAAACATGAAGGAAACATGAAGGAGACATGGAGGAGACATGGAGGAAACATGGAGGAAACATAAAGGAAACATGAAGGAAACATGAAGGAAACATGGAGGAAACATGAAGCAAACATGAAGGAAACATGAAGGAGACATGGAGGAAACATGGAGGAAACATGAAGCAAACATGAAGGAAACATGAAGGGAACATGGAGGAAACATGGAGGAAACATGGAGGAAACATAAAGGAAACATAAAGGGAACATGAAGGAAACATGAAGGAAACATGGAGGAAACATGGAGGAAACATGAAGCAAACATGAAGGAAACATGAAGGGAACATGGAGGAAACATGAAGGAAACATGAAGGAAACATGGAGGAAACATGAAGGAAACATGAAGGGAACATGGAGGAAACATGGAGGAAACATGAAGGAAACATGGAGGAGACATGAAGGAAACATGAAGGGAACATGGAGGAAACATGGAGGAAACATGGAGGAAACATAAAGGAAACATGGAGGAAACATGAAGCAAACATGAAGGAAACATGAAGGGAACATGGAGGAAACATGAAGGGAACATGGAGGAAACATGGAGGAAACATGAAGGAAACATGGAGGAAACATAAAGGAAACATGAAGGAAACATGAAGCAAACATGAAGGAAACATGAAGGGAACATGGAGGAAACATGGAGGAAACATGGAGGAAACATAAAGGAAACATGGAGGAAACATGAAGGAAACATGAAGGAAACATGAAGGAGACATGGAGGAGACATGGAGGAAACATGGAGGAAACATAAAGGAAACATGAAGGAAACATGAAGGAAACATGGAGGAAACATGAAGCAAACATGAAGGAAACATGAAGGAGACATGGAGGAGACATGGAGGAAACATGGAGGAAACATAAAGGAAACATGAAGCAAACATGAAGGAAACATGAAGGGAACATGAAGCAAACATGAAGGGAACATGGAGGAAACATGAAGGGAACATGGAGGAAACATGGAGGAAACATGAAGGAAACATGGAGGAAACATAAAGGAAACATGAAGGAAACATGAAGCAAACATGAAGGAAACATGAAGGGAACATGGAGGAAACATGGAGGAAACATGGAGGAAACATAAAGGAAACATGGAGGAAACATGAAGGAAACATGAAGGAAACATGAAGGAGACATGGAGGAGACATGGAGGAAACATGGAGGAAACATAAAGGAAACATGAAGGAAACATGAAGGAAACATGGAGGAAACATGAAGCAAACATGAAGGAAACATGAAGGAGACATGGAGGAGACATGGAGGAAACATGGAGGAAACATAAAGGAAACATAAAGGGAACATGAAGGAAACATGGAGGAGACATGAAGGGAACATGGAGGAAACATGGAGGAAACATAAAGGAAACATGAAGGAAACATGAAGGAAACATGGAGGAAACATGAAGGAAACATGAAGCAAACATGAAGGAAACATGAAGGGAACATGGAGGAAACATGGAGGAAACATGGAGGAAACATAAAGGAAACATGGAGGAAACATGGAGGAAACATGAAGGAAACATGAAGGAGACATGGAGGAGACATGGAGGAAACATGGAGGAAACATAAAGGAAACATGAAGGAAACATGAAGGAAACATGGAGGAAACATGAAGCAAACATGAAGGAAACATGAAGGAGACATGGAGGAAACATGGAGGAAACATGAAGCAAACATGAAGGAAACATGAAGGGAACATGGAGGAAACATGGAGGAAACATGGAGGAAACATAAAGGAAACATAAAGGGAACATGAAGGAAACATGAAGGAAACATGGAGGAAACATGGAGGAAACATGAAGCAAACATGAAGGAAACATGAAGGGAACATGGAGGAAACATGAAGGAAACATGAAGGAAACATGGAGGAAACATGAAGGAAACATGAAGGGAACATGGAGGAAACATGGAGGAAACATGAAGGAAACATGGAGGAGACATGAAGGAAACATGAAGGGAACATGGAGGAAACATGGAGGAAACATGGAGGAAACATAAAGGAAACATGGAGGAAACATGAAGCAAACATGAAGGAAACATGAAGGGAACATGGAGGAAACATGAAGGGAACATGGAGGAAACATGGAGGAAACATGAAGGAAACATGGAGGAAACATAAAGGAAACATGAAGGAAACATGAAGCAAACATGAAGGAAACATGAAGGGAACATGGAGGAAACATGGAGGAAACATGGAGGAAACATAAAGGAAACATGGAGGAAACATGAAGGAAACATGGAGGAAACATAAAGGAAACATGAAGGAAACATGAAGCAAACATGAAGGAAACATGAAGGGAACATGGAGGAAACATGGAGGAAACATGGAGGAAACATAAAGGAAACATGGAGGAAACATGAAGGAAACATGAAGGAAACATGAAGGAGACATGGAGGAGACATGGAGGAAACATGGAGGAAACATAAAGGAAACATGAAGGAAACATGAAGGAAACATGGAGGAAACATGAAGCAAACATGAAGGAAACATGAAGGAGACATGGAGGAGACATGGAGGAAACATGGAGGAAACATAAAGGAAACATAAAGGGAACATGAAGGAAACATGGAGGAGACATGAAGGGAACATGGTAGTGAGTGATGCTCTTCATGTCAATGTCATTGTTCACTTACTGGCTCTGAGAAGAGCGACGTAAATAAGGAAGTTTCGTAGAGATGAGATGACGTCTTGTCGCATTTTCTTCTTCATCTCCTCTGGGTCCATCTTTGGGCCGAGTCCTTCTAGTTTAAACATGGTGCTTGTGTGTTTTCTTCTGTCGGCCTTGCGTGGTTAAAAAAAAAATCACCGTTGCAGGAGCATGAGTGAAATAATCTACACCGGAAGTACGTTGAACGGAAGTTACGATGACGTACGGCACGCACAGAGGGACAAACCGCACGAAGACACTAGAAAGCAAAAGAGAAGAAAAAAAAATCAAACCGTGGCACCGTGGAAGTAAAAATCAAATAGGCTACTTATAACATTTATACACCACATTTATAAAGGGATTTTAAACGTATTCAGGTAGGTCAACGCGACACAAAATAGTCTTATTATTTTACTTTGTAAAACATATTCCATTCATTAGACTGATTTCTTTAAATCATATTTTGTGGTTGTGTTTCTGTTGATCCGTTTTTTTTAATATTGTATTTAGTCTCACGATAGATAGGGCATTACCACACAAAACATTAGGGGCATATTTGTTCAAAATTAGAAAGATAAATCCCATTGACCCCTTTGTCTTGTAGTTTACTTTAATTTGGTATTTAGGATTATGCATAATGTCAATTTTTGACACGGAATCAGAAGTCAGGCACTAATGTACAACTTATTTTATTTGATATTGTGATTTAGTAGTGGCTGCTTAACAAGACCCCATACCTGCTGACACACAACAAATACTGGGCTCCATTAACTCCATCTCTGGAGTGAATGACTGAGGAAGGCTGTACAAGTATTTACTCTGATAAAAGTAACAGTAAACAGATACAAAACAACTATCTTTTGGAAGAAAACAAAGAATGAATTTTCCAGACAAAAAATGAAAGGTTTATCTTAAGTTCAATGACAGACAGCTGTACCAAAACAGAGTGCTTAAATATAATATATACAGTATGTTGTGTTGAAAAACTGAAAATGTTCCTTTTGTTTGTTTTCTGTTTTTATTTTCTTTGATTTCATAATAATATTAAGAGGCAAACACGTATTTAATAATAATAATAATAATAATAATAATAATAATATTATTATTATTATTATTATTATTATTATTATTATTATTATTATGTAGCCTTTCTCAGTGGATAGAGCTGACCTTGCGGGGGAGGGGTGGGGGTCCTCCGGTCAGACAGAAGAGGAGGCAGAGAGAGAGAGCGAGAGAGAGAGAGAGCAGAGAGAGAGAGCAGAGAGAGAGAGAGAGAGAGAGAGGAGGGGATGGGTTATATCTGAGCTCAGGGCCGAGGATTAGGCAGAGAGCAGTCCCAGTACGATGACAGCATCCAGCACATAGCCAAACCCCCCACACATCACTTCACCATCACCGTCCGGCCCGGGGAGGACGCCGGGGATATTTTTCAAAGACAAACATCATTCGACCTATAAAAAAAAAAAAAATCTGCGCATCAGTGATATTTTCTGGGTTCACGTTGCCAGTCTCCCGGTCCGTCTGTCTCCTCCTCCGACCACGAGGTGAGTTTTGTCGGTGTATCCCGGTGTTATTGTCTGATGAAGGAGCGCCCGGTGGTACACCTTGCATCCGTTCCTGCCATTTGAACTGATTTGTAATCACATCGAAATGAATAATTTAAGCGACGGTAGTCTTCACTACGCCAGCAGGCTTTACTCGTGTCCCAGTGTTCAGGACGTGATGGACAGGTTGAAATCCGATTAAAATTAAAAATGAAGCAACAAAAGACTGACCTTTTTTTTTTTTCTTTCTTTCTTTGTTAAGCCTCCTGGTTTTGCTGGCATGGCTGCGGTCAATGATCAAAGTTACAGTGTTGGGTCAGTGTAAAGCTAATATCGATTATATTAAGAGCATTTTTAAAGCGTTTATGGACTACAGACACGGTCGATACGTGGGTTTTCACTTTCACAGCCCATATTAAGCCTTCGGACGATTTGAGTATGAAACGTATACGATACAAAATAACAATATGAGACATTTCGCACCACACTGAATGGCATTCATCTGCGTGTTCACGAACACGTCGTGTGCAGTGATTATGGAGATCCATGCTGTCGTATGCGCAGTGAAATCTCCGTCACCGGCTACAGATTGGAGATGAACGGACTAAATCCTGACGGATCAGGGGGATGCCAGGAGTCTGGGTAGTAAAACACGCACATTATGAATGGGCGTAGGCGATGTGCAGACACTCTGGGACAGTCGCCTCTCCTTTTTTTTTTCTCTGCTCGTATCCTTTGGCCAGTAGCAGCCTCTTTCCTGCGCTATTCCGTGCCGTGCCAGGCATGATAAGCTCAACACAACTAGACCGGAACAATGCGTTTTGCTGTTCTGGGGCCTTCATTTAATGCATGACATGATTTAATATGACTGCTGATTGCGGTTCCATTTAAACGCGTGTGTTACCACAGCCATCACTGTGCATAGAGACATCACACTCAAGATTATCACTGAGTTTAAAAAGAAAACAACATTATCATATGCAGCTGCTCATTGTGGTACACACGCTGAAGCACACCAATGGATGAATGAATGGATGCCAGCGAAGAAGTGCAGATGATCAGATTTGTCTGTGGATTCTCAGTGTTTTGCTTTCACTCATGTCTGCACAGTTTGTGCGTGCCACTGCTGCAGGCTCTGTGCTATGACTCAGGGATGTATGCTACAACATGTGATGGGAGATGCTGCTGCTCCGAGGTTACTCTGCCAGAGGAGGAATACGCCAGGCAGAGCGTCCACATCAGTACAGACTTGATGCCTGGCTGCATTAGCCTCGATCTGCCCTGCTGACTGCTCCTGTGTCCCACTTACAGCAGCCAGCCATCCTCTTCCTCTCTCTTCCTCTTTAGTCTTAGCTTCGACTGTCTCCAGGGCACGCTGTGAAGCTGGGATGGTGTTTGCTGTGGGCCAACCCAATGCCTTGATCAACTTGATCATTAGATGAATCAATAAGTGAAACTGCTTAGGAATGTGATTCATATTGTTGCCGCTATTGGCTAATGGCAGCTTTGGATTTATCAATATTGGTTGGTCTGAGAGAGAAAGATGAATCAATACATGTATGGACTGGGGTGAAAGGTGTGGATGGAAATGATAGCAGATGGATAGATGATTGTGTAGACTGATATATGTAGTACGGATAGAAATCAGAACAGAGGTGGGGTGTACCGTAAATGTGTATTTTCCCCTCAAACTGTACCCATGCTTCTCTTGCAGTGGAAAAAGGAGACGTGACCTCATTGATGTGACAGCTCCATGGTGATGGCACAATTGACTGGCAATGATGCCATAATGTAGGCCAACTCTATTTCTGCACAAAGCTAATGTAAAATGTTTTTGACTTAAGTAAAGCAATGCTTCATAACCAGGTTTGTCCTCTCCTATTCTTTGCTGTGATAGAAATAAATAAAATCATACTGTGACTATATATATATAAGTATTATCCAGAGCCCAGAGGCCTTTTGTAGCTGCTGGCTCACTGGCCCCACTCTTATTACTCTACCTTTACTTAAAGATAAGCCCTCTATTGTGCAGTTATTTGAAGGATCACTGAGTTGAGGAAATTGGCTCAGACAGCAACAGAAGAGGCAGACAGTTTTCCAGACTTACAACATCTATCATTCTCTAACACCCAAAGACTTTCCCCAGACATCAAGATCTTCCTCTCCTCTGTCTGTCTGTCTGTCTCGCTGTCTGTCCCTCTCCAGAACCATCGATAAAGATTTGTTAGACAACACAGCGAGTGCACTATTAATCTTCAAAGGACCCATTATTTAATAGTTCACTGGGGAACTCAAGCCTTGCCAGGTCGCGGATGAAAGGGGAAATGAAATGAGCGGTGCACGTTGAGCCCTGTCTTCATAATGCTAATGGAATGAGCTGACAGGCTGAATGAAAAACAGGAAATATGCTCGAGCCTGAAAGACAGGTAAAAGAGAAATAACCAGAAAAACACAACAAGCATTGATGACAATCAGCAGACTTAAACATCCAGAGTACTGTTTGACAGCTGACTTTCATAAATGTTTTTATATCATTCCCTCAGTGGATTTTAGTGCTAGATTAATTTACGTTTGAATTTTTAATTTGGACGGGGTCCAGAACATAGCATAGACCAATACCACACAGTTTGTAAAGCATGAACTGGTTCATTAGCCCGTCATCCCTATAGGAACACACACAAACTAAACAACTGTACAATAACAACAAGATTTAAAACTCTGCTAGCAGCTCTGTCAGACTCTACTGAAGCACAGCTCTGTTTGGGCTGAATGCTCACATCAGCATGCGAACATATAAGCAATGACAGAATAAACATGTCATGGTCATGCTTACTTACAATTAGAGGCAGTTAGTTTATTGAATAGTTAGGGCTTATGAAATGTCATTCATGGCCCAAGAAAAACATGTTAAAGAATCAATGATGTAATTAAACTATATCCTACAAGATTGATGAATTTGGGTATCAAATTAGTAGCTAACCATCCGGATGCTTTTGATCAATTTGACCAAAAACACAGATTTTAACCTGCTGCTGGTAAAAATCTGGATCCCAAATAGCATTTTGATTCATCTTCTGGGAACCACAAATGTCAGTGCCAAAGTGCTTTTCCAATCCATCATGTAGACAGTTGAGATACTAAATTAATAAATGAAAATTTGACCTGACATGGATCACCAACGCTATCAGACTTGATCCTCTGAGGAACCACAAATATCTGAAGTAAGGAATGGGTTAAAAAAAGATTCTAAGTGATGTAACACATCCCCTCTGTTGTCAATATGAGTTGTTACCATCAGGGTAAAGTTAAAGAGTAATCTCTGTTTACACGCTCTGAAAAAAATCAACAACAGAACTAAAGGTTTGGGGTCCTGGATGTGGCATCGAAG
Organism: Labrus bergylta; assembly: GCF_963930695.1. Classification (NCBI taxonomy): domain Eukaryota; kingdom Metazoa; phylum Chordata; class Actinopteri; order Labriformes; family Labridae; genus Labrus; species Labrus bergylta. The sequence goes on along the minus strand of NC_089203.1, from coordinate 17,171,530 downwards.
GGTTCGGATTTCCATTTGTAGTACAAGCAGTATTGTCTACTAGCATTGCAGCAGGCTTTGGGTGTATGCAGGAAAAACAGAGAGCAAAAGGGGCCGAACACACCCACCGTTAAGCAATCTACAATCTTATCTATTGTTTCGCAACACCCACTTCATGCTTGTTCTTAATGTTGCTTGTCAGATTGTAAAAAATGACTCCCTCAAAAAAAAAGAAGTCATTGTAAAAAGTCCTTTATCACTAAATATTTTGTTGCTCTCAGAGGCTATGTCCCTGTCAGATGATGAATTTAAGTGTTCCAGGATTGTTTTCAGAGTAACCCCCCCCTCCCCCAGCAGAATACTGAGTTCAGAGATCCTACAAAGCCTCCAGTATAGCTAACTAAAAGAAATCCATGTCATAGAATATAGTGATGTCATTCTTATTTGTAATTTTTGTAATGTCTTTAGTTGTTGTAGCTGTCTGACAGCACAGACACTGAATCTCCAAAGAGGTAAACAAAGGAAGAAACTAATCAAATCATCATTAATGGCAGAACAGACCAACAACAGACCAACAACAGAGCATTTCAGTCATAAAGTAAATCTGACATTACCGTCATACATCATAAAACAACTTGAGAAAAGGCAGCCGATCATCAAAACAGTTTTAACTCACATTCAAACTCATTTCATGAATTATCAATTTGAGTTCTTCATAATAATCCTGTTTACAGGAAAAAAAAAAACGATGTAAAAAATGCTGCATGAAAGGACTCCCTATAATTCCATTTTGCACACCCCTGAGTTTCCAAAATTGAAATCTGTGTCACTGAGAACCTCAGGAGCCTGCTTATTAATGCATGAAGAAAGAAATTCCAGTATCAGCGAGTTTTTAATTTCTTGAGAAGATGGCAGAGGGAAGATTTTATTGTATTTCTATTTTATATGTCCAGTTATATAATTTTATATCTGATTATTGCAGAATCTGACGTGACAATGAAGTTGCGCAATATCTTAAATACGACGATGTCATGAAATGCTTTTCATTATTTGTTGCATGAACAAGAACCAGCCTCTAATGGGTGTAAATGGTTGCTTTTGTTACCTTTTGTTTCTCTTTTCTTTGTCAGGAATGAAAATGATGTTGTTTATTCTGCACTTCTTTTATTCCTCATATAAATCTTTGGAGGACTAGTTGACTGCTTCACTTGTTCCTCACTTTTACAACATTTGCATTCATTCTATCTGAGGTAATCCAGCTGCCTCACATAAACCTGCCTGCCCCTCCGGCACACACACATTATACAGATATTCACACACTTTATTTTTTGCCAAATGTGCTGCTGTTGGACTGAACGTTCACTGATCTCTGTGTCCAAACTCGTTGGCAGCAACTGTGAGCCAAAATGAGTTGTCAAGTTGCTGAATCAACCCCAGCTGCTGCTGCTGCTATGCTGAGCCTCATTTGTTGCAGCTGTGTACGGTGTGTCATATTCGACTGGAAAGGAGAGTGTGTGTGTATATGTGTGTGTGTGTGCTTGTGTGAACGGGACAGTTTTAGAAAAGAGATATCGATATAAGCCAACTGCTCCTTTCTAAATAAATCTGTTGTTCAGTGGGGGGAGTGTAGTTTCTGCTGGAGTCTGGCTTCTGATTGTGTAACACTTCACTTATATATTATGGAGAGCTGTGTGTGTGTGTGTGTGTGTGTGTGTGTGTGTGTGTGTGTGTGTGTGTGTGTGTGTGTGTGTGTGTGTGTGTGTGTGTGTGTGTGTGTGTGTGTGTGTGTGTGTGTGTGTGTGTGTGTGTGTGTGTGTGTGCGTTACCAGTCCTAATTCATTAATGTGAACAGCTGATCGACAAGACTTTGCTGACAAATTCCCCCCTGTCAATCAGTTTGTCATAGCCATTAGCTTGGATTATGTCAGCAGCTGTATGTGGTGGACACATTGTCCACCTCTTGGGCCAGGTCCAGGTGTGTGTGTGTGTGTGTGTGTGTGTGTGACCTGCCGTGGCCCACTCTGGCCCAGCAGTGCTAATTGGTCTGTTTTCTATCCAGCTGGCTGCACAGAAGCTGCTAGTTCATTGGCACCTCTCAACCCCTGAAGAGAGAGGGAGAGGAAGAGTACTTGTATGAACTGCATGCAGGCTCATACCAGGAGACAGGATTGAATAACTGACTGTTTAGACCGAGACAGAGCGACATTGTTGAAGAAAATAAACATGGAGGTGGGGGCATTGACTCAGGAAATTTCGACATATATATTTTTAAGACAGTGGATACAGTAGGAAATATGGGGGAGAGAGTGGACTATTACATGAGGGAAATAGCCACAGGTTGGACTCGAACCATGGGCGCCTTACGAGGGGCACAACTTAACTCCTAGGCCATCTGCGCCTAGGAGTTGAGACAGTGTTCATGACCTAACAGGTCTTGTATGTCATAGAGGAGTGAAAGGATAAAGTGAGGAGAGAAAGTAGGGAAAGTAAAAGGCCAGGCAGGCTACAATGTGTGCTGATGAGCTGTGTGTCTGTGTGTGTGTGTGTGTGTGTGTGTGTGTGTGTGTGTGTGTGTGTGTGTGTGTGTGTGTGTGTGTGTGTGTGTGTGTGTGTGTGTGTGTGTGTGTGTGTGTGTGCGTATGTGTGTATGTGTGTGTGTGTCGGCAGCATGGGGACTAAAGGGCACGACAGCGCAGGACAGAATTCCAGATTACTATTGATTGTGAACCAGATTAGCAGCAGACTCATCACCAGTTTGCAGACACTGGATCTTTATTGCCAAGGATCAGATGGAAATGTTGTCAAACCGATAGAAAGACAGGAACCAATCTCTTCATTTAAGACAGCCTGTAGTCAAGAAAAAAAAAAGACAAATGGGCTGTTGTTTTATTTAAGCAATGCTTGGCTATATGTCAACGTCTGACTTGTGGACTTGTTTGCTCTCAGTTGGTGAAGAAAAGCATCATTGGTCAGATTTTTCTTCACTCCCCCTGTATGTCTCACTGTAGATACTTTTGTTCTTTCTTTTCTTCCCCCTGCAGCTTCACTCTCTTTTTCTTTGCCGCTGCCCTCTTCACCCTCTTTAAAATTCTCCCCCATCCCTCCCCCCTGCAATATCCTGCCTTTTCTTTCTTTTCATTCTTTGACCAATTCTCTCTTCTGTATCCCTTCTCCTTTTTCTCTGCCCCCTTTAGAGCCCCCTCCCCTCTCCCCACCCCCATACGTCTCTCCTGTGGCTCTCTCTTCTTCTGCGCTCCCCTTTCCTTGTTGCCACTGTTTGCAAAGTGGCAGAAGGCCTAGCTAGCTGCATTAGCACCATGCATTATTCATGTGCCCTGCAGTCTGTGTGGGTCTAGGCCCTGTGCTGGCTTTTCACCGGGACACAGGGCCTGATTGAAGAGCCGCACAGATGGGACCATCAATTCCTTGATTCGTGCTCCCTCTTGTAGTTGAAAGCTCTGTGGAGTTAGAGTTTACTTCACAGATCAACAGTCAAGCCCACAATAAGGCGGTTCCCTTATTCTAGCTCAAGGATGTTTAGTCAGCATCTCAGCTCGTTCAACAGCAAGACTTTTCACTACAAAGTGTGTATTTTATCCCCAAACCAGAGGCTAGCTAAGGTTTCAGCCATATCTGGCCCTGATGTTCATACGAAAGACTTGGCCTCATTTATTATTGGCTGATATCTCTGTCTGCCTGGCAGCTTTTCTCTCTCCCCCACATCCGGAATCACAGGCTGTCCTCTTTGCTTTTAGAGCGCGCCCCAGTAAGAAATGTTAACTGAACTGGGCGGTATGAAATTTTAATTTAGACAACCAGACGGAGATGGAGTGCCTCCTCTCCACATCGCCTTGTGAGAGAGAAAGAGAAAGAGAGAGAGAGAGAGAGAGAGAGAGGGAGGAAGAGCCTTGGGGACCAGAGGAGGGGCCTCTTGGAAAACCACAACCACATAGCTGGTTTGGACTCGCCTCTGCTCTGCTTGACATACTTCTGTGCTCTCTCTGAAATCCTCAACAACTGGAACAGTTCTGTTACAACAAATAGGTTAAAAATCCAAAGGCAGTTACAGCTGATCGGACTTAATCACACTCGAAATCCTGTCTTTTCACACTTCATTCTAATTATAAACCCACTGTGTGGTTATTGTGCATCTTGTTTATGGGATCTGACAGCTCTTCCAAACAGCGCTCCTCTGCTCTGCACAGGTGGCCGCAACCAGGTTGGGATTGGCCCTGATGATCACACGGAGCCCCCTCCACCTCTTTTCAGCCAATCTCGGAGGGGCTGCAGAGCTGATGTCTCAGAGGGCGAGAGGTTATTTGTGTTCTGGAGTCTTGAAGAGACAAGCCACATCACGGTGAGTCACACTCGCGCAGTCTTTGGATGAAACTGAAGGATATTGTGCTGCTCTCTGAAAACATGCAGGAAAGATTGAGCTCCAGAACTAGAATGCATGGTTTGTCTTTTTTGTGCATTTTTCTCTCTACTTTAACTTTAACTAACGAGAAATACCTTATTTTTATTTCAAGGGTCGAACCAATAATACACACTTAACATGTCTGCCTTTACACCCACTGGAGCATGGCTTTTAACAAAGTAACATTGGTGTGCTGTTTTTGTCAAGAGTGAGGATTGTAAACACCTTAAACTAAGGATGAGCATGTCTATAAAAAATGGCTGGCTGCACTGCCCGAAGAGACTGTCATCTGAGACGACTACCTGACTTAGCAAGGACACTGAGGTTAGAGAGAGGGGGAGAGAGAGAGAGAGAGAGAATGAAAGTCTGAAGAGAGACAGAAGGAGAGTATCTGCAAAAACAAGTCACCTGACTCAGCACTGACGGCTACACATACATACATACACAACACATGCACACCTATACACCTGCAAGTGTTCTTCTGCACATCCCAAAACAACGACACTATTGGTAGACCGGACATGTTTTAGGATCTAAATGACACTGATTGCTCTCAGCGATTTAACGGGGGCGTTTGTGTTAACAATCAGACTTGGCTCCTTCCTTGTGCGCAGCTGTCATCCACCTCCGTTCACTCATCCCTCGCCAATCTGCCTCAATCTGGATAAGCTAGAGGTGCTAAACTGACACCCTGGCCTGTGTGGGGCGGTGCAAAACGAGGGGCTTTAATCCTCTTAAAAGGCAAGACCTACACTGTTTGATTTAATCATACTGTGAGATGTTAGTCATCGCTGGACAACTAGTGATCACTTAAACAGAGGTGAGATTAGATTTTAGCTGCTGATCGTTTAAAAAGCGTCAAAGACATGACTTTACTCACAGCAGGGCTGTTTAACATCCTCTATTGATTGCAGTGCAGCGTGTATTGTTTCCCCATTACTCAACACTTTAAGTACAGTGAAGTAATAGCGCTCTAATGAGGTTATCTTCCTCATTCATTGGACACCAGCTTGTTTTAAGACACCCCATACAGGTGTGGCAGGAGGCCAGAAAAGTGTTCTGTTTACAGGAAGTCTCGGCCTGCAGAAGTTTCCTCCATATTTTCAGAGAGCTGATCAAACTCTGCTCCCTGCTGCTAGTCGCCCTTGCCAAGGTATGGATCATTAAGGTTTCAGCAGGACATTCATCATCATTAGCTGTATCGATCAGGTCTGCGTCACAACTTTTCCAATTCCTGCTGAAGTTTCCTTCAGGTTTGTCTGCCTTGAAGTCAAAGAGATCAACCCAGGTGTGAAAAGCAGATTGAATAAATCAAAACAAACATTCAATTCTGATTCTGCAGTATAACCCTGGCCTCTACAAATGTTGTTGCTGTTACATGAAACACAAAAGGAAACTTCATGAACATTTACTACACAGGACCCTTTGTAGAGTGTATTTGTTTTAGTAGATAATAAACCCTGTCAGAGAATTATCAGAGGCTCTACAAGCTCAAAGCCAGCGTATTGATCGGCTGACAGAAACAAAACACAGTTGAGCGGGCTCGTAAGTCTTAAGAATTGGACAGGATTCAATGCTGACCAGATTTGTCTCCCTGGGGTTTGACTGAGCCCCTCTATCCTTCATTATGTCCTGAACACTCTGCTGCTGAAAGGGCAGGATAAGCAGAAGTTTCACAGCTGCAGAGTTGTGGAGAAGAAATGTGCAGATTGTAGCATATTTATGCCAAAGTTCTTTGTGATTTTCGTTAGTGTGCGATTGTGCAGTCGCGTTTAGGTAATCAGGTCATTTCTGTGAATGTGTGTGACATGTGTTGTTGTTCCTCCTGGCAACATTCCTCCCCTCTCTTTTCCTCCCTCAGCCTTCCCTGCTCTGTGTTCACATATCTGATTATTCATCTTATTCAAGTCAGACTACATGCTCTGAATATAAAAACACAGCAGATGAGATGCTAATTTATCCTGAATGCACAGTCCTACAAAGCAGAACTAAACCCTAAGCAATTTCTTCCTCATGTTCTTCCAAATCTTTTCAGCTTCTTTCCGTGTCTCCTTATCTCTCTGCGTTTGTTTTTTGACATGTTGGGATGATGTCAGGAACTCATACTCTTCTCTCTCTTTGTTTTGTCCCTTTAGATAAATGGAGGAGAAGGAGCGATGTAGGAGCAGGTCTCCAGCTCGGAGGGCAAGTCGGGTGCAGCAGGTGGTGGGAACAATAATACGTCGCACGCGAGAGTCGCTAAGCAGGTGAAGAAAAAGAATAAAAATAAGAGGTCAAAGTAGAGATCCTCTAAAAGCTCAAATACATGAAAATTAGTTCCTATGAGCTGGCTCCAACTTCTGCATCCCCGTTTCATTTAGTGTGGTCGGTGATTTGTTAGATATTCAAAAATAAATCCTGACATTGCCTGCGTCGTTTCAGCTGTATAAAGTAGCATATGATTAGTGAGTCCTTAGGGAGACATAGGGGTAGATTTTGATGAGAAAACAACTGAGTATGCGTTAGAAAAAGTTGGCTAACAGTAGCAGAAAATGCCGACTCTACACAAACTGCTGCGTCGACAACAAACAAAACAACTTATACTGTAAAAAAAAAAAAAAAAAAAGAATAGGAAGAAGTTTGGGGTAGAAAACAGCTTAATCCACTTCTAGGCCTTCTGCCAGACTCTGCAGTGGGAAGTGTTTAATATGTGTTATTTATCATTATAAATAGAAAATGTTGCTGGACAATTGATGAGTCAAGGTGACATTTCATTGTGGATAAAAACAGCTTCTTGAGGTATTAAAAACAAAGTAGAAAAATGTTACATGAAATTATAAGACTTGAGTACCAGTTTTATTACTTTACTCGTCATCAACACAAACACATATCCCCTCATTACACCCACACTTTCAAATGCACAACACATAGTTGTGTACACATTCAAACCTGACCGTTCCTTGCCCTCTCACACAAACACACCCAACACTTAACCACAAATATGCTTTCAAAAACCATTTATTTCCTTGTTGTCCGCTACGTGGTTTCTCCCTCTCAGCAGTGTAGGCAGAGCGAAGAGAAAGCCCGTCCAATCACTCTTATTCAATCTTGGGAAAACGTCTCGTAATGTCACAACCAGCTGGCCAGAACAGTAGGCCTCAGGGAGAGGAGGTCACTCCTCTCCCTGAGGCCTGAGTGAGATTTAAACACAACATGTAAACACAGTGTTTTATTCCCATGGTGCATTTGATGCATAGGGGTTTATATGAATGTGAACTTTTCCCTTGCTTTGGAGTTGACTAATGTTGAAGAAGTATTCAGTACATTAAGCTACTTGGCTACATTCATTAGCTGTCACGTTTTCATGTGGCGTCACACTCAGTGTGGGAAGCTCAAGTTCTGTTGTCATGTCTCTCTGATTTGTTTCAGGTCTGAAGTCATAAACATATTGAGAATATATACAACGGTAGATTATTTTTATCATTTGCCCAAAAGATTGTCATTTTTATTCAGACTACTATTGCATCCCTGACAGTTATGAAGAGAAGAAACACTAAAAACTGTTTATTGTTACTTCACGTGAGCGAGCAAAAAATATGAAAACAGTAAGCAGTATAGTACCAGCTGACGTGGGCCGTCTTACTTCGTTACTGTGGATACAAGCCTCAGTCGTGTTGCTGTAGTATCCTGAATTCTTTAGGAACCTAAAGGAACATTTATTTTTTGATTTAGAGTGATTGCTACTCATACAAGAGTGTGACCTCCTTTAAAAGGTCAGCGGATTGAATGTCTTGTTGTAGGTAACGCATTAAAGAGACATTCATGGTCCTCAGATGATGAGTTTGAATGATTTTGGTGATATTCTGGCATTTCAGAAAGGATGTATATATTGGATGTATTGCTGTGTAAACTGGTGCTGATTTTAAAGATCCCTGGAGGAGGAGATCGTTGATATAGCACCATCATCAGGTCACAACTATTACAGTACCTGAAAAACAAATTCATATCAGTGCTCATTAGCAAATGTTGGCTTAAAATCTAGATTAAGATGGTGAAATATGGTGACACAAAGTCTGCTACAAATGTTCATGATCATATTGTTATTGTGAGCATTTTGGCATACTGTGAGTTTTGTAAACTAGAAAGAGATATAAATCACTTGATGTGCAAATTGATTACATTTGACAGTTAACCAGGCAGTGAACTCTATCCATTTGATCTGCATGAATCTTTAACTCCTGGTGACCACAGTGTTGTAGTCTCCTGTTGGGTGACCTGTGACTCTGTTTTGACCTTCTCAGAGAGCGGTTGCTAGGCGATGGGAGGTCGCAGCGCTCCAACAGTCTGTCCAATCAGAACTTCGTGGCCAAACTGTCACTGCAGATCACCAGGGACCCGGTCCTGGACAGCAGCACCGGACATGGCTTCAACCTCACAACAAACGCACCCCTGCTGGTCAGGGACGTTACCACAGGTACCTGAGGAGTGTGTGGTAATATATTAGTCTGTGTGTGGTTGTGTGTGTGTGTGTGTTTGTCACA